>NC_085875.1:5962515-6047515 GCF_034702125.1 Engraulis encrasicolus | reverse complement strand
AGTAGCCAGAGGCTGGAGAAGATTATGCTCTTGGTTTGGGGAATTCTGTGGAGACAGATGGTCTTCGGTTGGTGTCTGGCTTCAGCTTAATATCAATTCTTGTTCAAAGGAGAATTCCTTGGTCTTGAATCTGGAATGTGTAAGCAGTATGGGTGATGACAACATTTGGAAAGAAACATAATTTACCTTAATCTAATAGAATCCGAATCTATTGAACTTCTCTGATTTTTTTCCCTTCCCTTCATATATTACAGATGTACTCGCCAAGATTCATCAAGGATTTGGCTCGGTGTTGTGATAAAACATTTCCATGCATCTACTAGGCTGCTATGCGAGGTCGTAAGGTTAACATTATCTGCAGCTTACGAACAGAGCCAGACTACCATGTAAAATCATTTCTTTACATCTGAAACAAAATATTGCAACATGGAGGTTCTGTCGTCATATCACAGTGTCTGTTTTGCTTCCCCTTTCAGTCAACATGAGGTAGCCATGGCAACAAATAAGCACTGTAGGCATTGTCTGTGCATGCACGGATATCTGTGCTATAAATGTCAGTGATATTTTTGTTATCTTGCTGTCCTTGGGGCGGGTGGGCACGAATGGAACAAAAAAGAAACATTGAGTCACACTGTGATCTGCAAGCAGAACTACTGAGGAAGTTTGGAAATGTTGAAAAAAGAGGAAAGAAAAGTCAAAAGATAGGAAATGTCTGACAACATTACAAAACTGCCGCCATCCGGCATCAGCGGATTTTTCTGAGAAATAATCAGTGTGCATGACCTCTAATCTGCTGTCAACGTCTACCGCAGCCCTTCTCTGTGACACACACACACACACACACACACACACACACACACACACACACACACACACACACACACACACACACACGCACACACACTCCATCATAGTTTTACTCTGCAGGCTGGTGTTTTTTATAGGTACTGCACTGTGCTGCAGTTGAATGATTGCTGCGCTGGTGTTATTCCTATATAACCAATGACAGCTGTGAAGCCTCCGTAATTAGGATATCTCTAGTGACTAGACCAACTGCAGTCTGCAAACAAGCTCTGCACTAATAGAGGGATGACTGGCGTTTCTGTGAGCAACACAGAACTCTGTGCCGCATGAAAGATGAAGGAATAGTATGCCTTCCTGATTGGCTCATATTGTCTTTTTGTGTGTGTGTGTGTGTGTGGCAGAATTTTGTTACGCAAGATAAAAAAAAAACCTCACATGCACAGTCACTGTCACATTCAGCCGTCTTTATGTCAAATAATTTGTTACCAAAGTACCACTAAAGCGGGCTGACATTTTTCACCCCCTTTTTTATTTATGCGCCAAGTCCCCAGGGGGGTATAGGGTGTCCAAGTCTAAGACAGAACGGCCCTTGTCGGTTGAGGTGGAATGGGAGACACATTTGGCAAATGCCTCTGACTCACGTGAGCAGCCCTTCGTCTTGCAGCTGCAGGATTTAACCAGCAATATCATCTGAGATTGTTCAGAGAGATCACACTAGTTTCAGAATACACATATTTAAAGTACAGAAAACAAAGAAAAGACCAGCCTCTGTGGTAGCCATGTCAAAGGCATGGATGGTCTGTCTTTTGGTAGTGTGTTTTGTAGTATTTCCTGCTACAACTCAGCCTATGACGGCCATACTCAAAAAGTTGTGCTGCTGCAGCCACAGTAGAGCCTTAAGGGGACACCCTGTCCACTGTAATTTTCAATGAATACAAACATATTCCTCAAAAGATATAGGATGTCACTTCAGGAGAATGATGAACACCAGCTGTCTTTCATTTTCTGTGAGTTTGTGGGCATTTGTGCATGCATTTGTGTGTTGTAAACTGACGTGTGTGTGTGTGTGTGTGTGTGTGTGTGTGTGTGTGTGTGTGTGTGTGTGTGTGTGTGTGTGTGTGTGTGTGTGTGTGTGTGTGTGCGTGTGCGTGTGCGTGCGCACGCGCGTTTGTGCATGTGTGTGTAAACTGTCAAGGAAAGGAAAAATCACCACAAGTTGAGTTGTACTGTGCCTTTTGGAATCCCTACTGTGTCACTCCTGTGATGTGTAGAGGTAGCTAGATGAAAGTCATGCCAGGCAAGTTCTCTGATGTGCTGTAACAACCACCGACTTGAAAGACTTCCTTTCGAGGGGTTTCATTTGTGATTTCTATTACCAATTGCTAGCTTCCGCTGCTGATAGCAGCTCTGTGGCTGTTTATTTTCCTTTTTTTTTTCCGGTCTCTAGAAACCACAATCCCCACTCCTAGTCTCTTTTTGTGTAACCGAAACCAATGTTCGGGGATGTAGAGATTTGTCAGGACAAGTTGAGATGTTGAAATGTTTACGGCCTCTGGAAGGGCCTTTACCTGCCTTTGGCTTGACACACAAAGAGGGTTTTCATTGCAAGACACCACAGTATTCATTTGCTCCGCTAAAGATCAATGGGGCCAGAAATATGGAACAGTCAAATGTGCATTTACGGTATGGAAGTCTTAGACATTGTAATAAACATGTAACCATTCTGACAAGGACTACCTTTTAAATACAGCATACAGGCTGAAAACAGTGTGTTTGGGGTAACGGTCAGGTATGAAGTCTGCATATTTTGGGTATTTGTATCTGCAGGGGAAATGCATGACTTCTACTTCAATGTCTGTGTGTACAGGCACCGTTTAATCCATTGGTAATTTTAGCTCTATCCCAGGATAACAGTTGTAGTTACACATGAAACATACAGCAGATTAACTGTGCTATTCAGACAATTACTCTTAACAACATGAATCGAGCTCTATCTGATGAGGGCTTACCCTTCTAAACCCCTGCCTTGTGCAATCTCAGAAAGATGCAGTGGGCGGCCAAACCTTGTGTCCCATTCAGATCTGGGTGGAGTTGAGTTTCTGCACAGGGAGGCCCGTAACCTAATACATCACAAAGTGTTTTCCTGAGCTGAGGTTTCATTAAGCAATCACTGGTGAGGGAGAGGGGAGAGAGTGAGACCCACAGCAGTTTGACCCAGGCCAGGACACACTACATGTAGGTCCACAGGGGAGATGTTCCCATCAATAGTGACGTCTCTATAATAGAATCCTGGACGCACTCTTGTCTCTCTCTGGCAACAACAGCTTGGTTTCATCCATGGGTTGTAGTAGGGACACAAGACCACATTCTGGCTATAGGACCGCAAACGTATGTTTGTGTACAGGCTTTTATTCGTAATTGTGCTATGTCACAGAAAAACATTCCTGACAAAATGTTGAAAAGATGTCAAAAGCATAATCTTCCATATGTCTCATGCCTTTGGGGCTGCAAGTGCAGCTTTCAATGGCCGCAATTCCCTCCAGATCTGTTAGACAAGCTTTTTACTGTGTTCAATGGTAATGTAATAAGCAAAACCTGGTGTATTAATAAAATGAAATAATTTACTACTTTCATGATTGTTACTGCCAGAATCGTACATGAAATGTCACTCAAACCCAATAGAACACTGTATTCCATGAGGTGCTGAAATGTAAAGAGACGTATCCCAGAGGTCTGTAGAGTAGAACAGCTTGGATTATGTCACTGTTGAATGCTGTGTGGACTACTGGTCTGCTGATTATATGTTGTCTGGCCAGGATGACCTGCTGCCTTAGATTAAGTCAAGTCAAGTCAAGTCAAGTCAAGTCAAGTTTATTGTCAATTTCTTTACATGCACTGGTCATACAAAGAATTTGAAATTGCGTTTCTTGCTCTCCCATGCAGACATAGACTAATCTAGGTAAGGACATAGACAGTATAGACATAGACAGTACTCATACATGGACATAGACAGTATGGACGTAGACATTGCTCATACAGACATTTAAAGTGCAAGACTGGACAACAGAAGACTTGTAGAGAACATACATTAAGAGGAGGTATTTTGTTGTTCTTTTTTCTAAAGTCCTTTATAGCGTTCTGACATAGTAATAGTAGCATTTGAAGAAATAAATAATTAAAAAAGGTTTTTATTTAAATACACCAGCAGCAGTATGTGTGTGTGTGTGTGTTTGTATGTGTTTTGTGTGCGTGTGTGTGTGTGTGTGTGTGTGTGTGTGTGTGTGTGTGTGTGTGTGTGTGTGTGTGTGTGTGTGTGTGTGTGTGTGTGTGTTTAGTGCAGGTAGAAAGTGCGGTGTGCGTCTGTGTGTGTGTACCTGTGTATGTGTGTGTGTGTGTGTGTGTGTGTGTATGTGTGTGAGTATGAGTTGTGTGTCAGTGTGTGTATGTTTGGGTTTAGTGCAGAAAGTGCAGTGTGCTTGTGTGTGTGTGTGTGTGTGTGTGGTGTGTGTGTGTGTGTGTGTGTGTGTGTGTGTGTGTGTGTGTGTGTGTGTGTGTGTGTGTGTGTGTGTGTGTGTGTGTGTGTGTGTGTGTGTGTGTGTGTGTGTGTGTGTTGTGTGTGTGTTGTGTGTGCATGTGTATGTTTTGAGTTAGTGCAGGTTGAAAGTTCAGTCACAGATGTAGTAGTGCAGGTGGAGTGTTCAGTCGCAGATATGGTGGTGGGGGATGAGGGGGGGGGAGCGTTGTCAGTGGCCTGGCTGGCTAGAGGCTGACAGTGAAGGGAGAGTGGGTTTGAGTGTTCAGTATCTTGATTGCTTGATGCATCGTGCTGCTTGTAAGCCTGGTGGTACGGGAACGGAGGCGCCTGTACCTCATTCCAGAGGGCAGGAGGCTGAAAACAGTTTGTGTGCAGGGTGGCTTGTGTCTTTGGTGATCATCAGTGCTTTTCGGGTAAGGCGGGCGGTGTAAATGTCCTGCAGGGAGGGGAGTGGTACTCCAATGATCTTCTTCGCTGTGTTCACAATGAGCTGGAGTGTCTTCCTGTTTTGCTCCGTGCAGCTTCCTCCCCACACTGTGATGCAGCTGGACACGACGCTCTCTATGGTTCCTCTGTAGAATGTTGTCATGATGGAGGGGTGTAGCACTTGCCTTCTTTAGTTTGCGCAAGAAGTAGAGACGCTGATGGGCCTTCTTCGCCAGTGATGTAGTGTTGGTGGTCCAAGAGAGGTCGTCGCTGATGTGCACTCCAAGGAACTTGGTGCTGCTCACTCTCTCCACAGCATCACCGTCGATGGTCAGTGGTGGCAGTTGTTTTTGGACCCTCTGAAAGTTGACAACAATCTCCTTGGTCTTGTTGACATTCAGCAGGAGGTTGTTGTCTTTGCACCATCTGGCCAGCAGGTCTACTTCTCTGTAGTGGGTCTCATCGCCCTTAGTGATGAGGCCCACCAGTGTTGTATCATCCGCAAACTTCACTAGATGGTTAGTGCTGTGGGTCGTTGTGCAGTCATGTGTCAGCAGCGTGAACAGCAGGGGGCTGAGAACACAACCTTGCGGAGCCCCCGTGCTCAGGGTCAGGGTGCTTGAGGTGTTATTCCCTACCTGTACTGCTTGTGGTCTCTGCATCAGGAAGTCCAGCAGCCAGTTGCAGAGGGAGGTGCTGAAACCTAGTTTGTCCAGTTTTCTGATGAGTTGTTGTGGTATTATGGTATTGAATGCTGAGCTGAAGTCAATGAACAGCATTCTCACATATGAGTCTTTATTGTCCAAGTGGGTGAGGGCTGGATGGAGGGCAGAGCAGATTGCATCCTCCGTGGATCGCTTGGCTCGGTATGCGAACTGGTAGGGGTCCAGGGTGGGGGGTAGGGTGGCTTTGATGTGTGTCAGGACTAGCCGTTCGAAGCACTTCATGATTATGGGCGTCAGTGCTAATGTTAAATAATGTTAATTAATGTTAAATCCTAGTAGTATGATTGTCTCTCTAGCTGAATCGTATGTAGAATGTCATACAAAAACACTAGAATATCCTATTCCATTTGGTTCTTGGGTTAAAATAAAGTAGTGCAATATCTCATAGGTGTGTGGAGTGGAGATGTGCAGTATAACGCCACGTCACAGTGGGATGCTGAGTGCTGGTATGCTGATACAGTAGATGCAGTCTGGGAAGGCTGACCTGCTGGCGTGGTGGGAGGAGGGAGTGGGAGAAGGAGAGGAAGCGGGATGGGAGGTCTCCTCTCCTGAGCCAGTGGCGGCTTTGTCTCTAGTGACCTACATATCTAGCCGCATGTGTGCTAATGGTCGTAAACAAACCCGGCCATGAAACAACACCTCACCTCCAGCTTTAATCTTCATTACTCGGCCTGGCAAGTCATATCTGCAGGTGCAGTGCTCACCAGTAACTGTTATCAGTTACCAGTTAACATTACATGCCAACGGGGGAACAAAGGGGTCAGTTGTCCCAGTCCAGGCGCAGGGAGAGAGGGGCCCCAGAATGGAATCCACATTACATAGTATGTATTGGGTGGGGGGCCCTTTCAAATGGCTTTGTCACAGGGCCCAGCCAAAACTGTCAAAAGCTCTGACTATTACTACTACTACTACTACTACTACTACTACTACTACTACTACTACTACTACTGGAGTATGTAGTATAAACCTGGCTGTATATAGTAAAACAAGATTATTTATTTACATACGTATTTATTTGAATGGGCTTATGGTCAGAAGTTACTAATCTCGTTATCTGTCTCATGAGAGGAACATCAAAGCCCGCCTATAGTGTGAGAACAAGAATGCGGTCATGACATGCTGGTATGGGTTGGGATTTGTTTTTGGTAGGATTTCACATTCCAAGAAAATTGAGAATCCTGTCTTTTTTGCCCTGACTTGCAAAGTAAATTGCCAAATCCAAACACAACTTATAGAAACACACACTGACCATTTCACTGTTCTTTCTTTAATAACAACGTTTCGGTACTAGACCTTCATCAGGCAAATCCTAACACAAAAGTTGAGTCCTTCAGCTCAATGCTTAGTTGGAGAAACTTGGACGTGGACTGTTCTTTAGGTGTCATTCAACAATACACCAGTGGTGCAGACATGGAATGAAAAGTCATTGCTTGGTTGGCTGCCACGTGACTCTGTCCAGCTGTGTAAAGTAAAGAAGTCATCAGAGATGCCGCCACTCATCAAAAGGGTCAGTGAATAGGTCGGCCCATATGACTACGAGCAATCCCACTGGATTATAGACTTTAAGTAGGCCTGGTTGTGTGCAGCACTAACTGCTGAAGAACACTGATAAAAGCTCCCTGTTCATGGATATTACTGAGCTCAAGCGAGACAACACTCTTGCTTTTATTTGAGAGAAACCCACACAACAAAACCTCTTTACCTGAAGTAATTTGAAGTTAAACCACCTCTAATTCAATCCACAACCAATCTAAACAGATGTAAGTGCCAGCCTTCTGCTCTCCTAACTCTGGTTCTAGTGCCATGGTTCCCACTGTGAATTTACAGTGTGTGCTGTTTGCCGTAGTGAGTGATTAAAAGTTAACGGACGCAGAGAGCCAGGCTGGCCATTATATGCCAAGAGGGCTGATTCAGACGGTTGCTCAGCTCAAACACAGCATTTCACTCCCTAATTGATCGTTTGCTGGCTGTACTCCATTTAACCCTTTCAATAGTATAGTAGTAGTAGTTGTAATAGTAGTAGCCACTTTTATTTGTCCCAGTATGGCAAATTTATTTGATACATTTGGTGAAAACATGGGTATGAGTGAATTTGGAATGTGCACTACTTCAGAGTTCAGACATAAAATGTTAAAATAATAAATACGCAGTGAGCCTTGTTCCTGGCTCAGACTGAGTACAAGGTCATCTATCGTCTTGTTCCCATGTTGCAATTACCTTCACCCGTTGTGTAACCACTTCAATGTTGCATTTTTAACTGCTGCAACCTGCAGGGGAACACTGTCAGACCACCGTGTGTCCCCGGTTAATGTCAGAGATGTACATTATGAGGTTTCCTTGGAAACCATTGGCTGCCAGACACCATTGCCATGGTTACTGTCCCACACATTTCACTCCTACACGACCACACAAATGGGTCCATTAATATTGATCATTCTCAACACTGAATGACAGCCTTCACTTCAATTGTAAATGAATTTGGATTCATTACATTATAGTCCGATTAAACATTAAACCTCTTGATTTAATGTTCAGGAAAGCACATTTGTCCTGAGAAAATGAATGTAATAAGAGTAATGTTTCAGTGACTTCTACCTGGCTGGCCCCTGGAGTAGGAATCTGCTGAGTCATCGTACAGTAATAACAGCCGTGTTTATTTTGCTGTTACTTGAACTCCCAGGGCACCAGAGGGTTTCTGTGAGCAGTCTTCTGGTGTGCCACAGCCTGCTTCTCGTAGGCACCAACCTTGGAGTGATCGTGGCCCTCTCCGTCCCTCGACTGCAGGGAATCCCCAAAGTCACAGGTGAGTGCACCGTCCCACACAAACACAGGTCTGTAATAGTGGATAATGACCATCTTTGTTGTGCACCTTTTCCCCCAAAAAAACATAAAATTCCCGCCAACACAGTCGGTGGCATATTAACCAAAAGACGTGGCTGCCTTCCAGCTGACACGCATGCAGGCCAAGATGGTAGTGGGCTAGGCGGGTGGGCGGGCTGTGATGGGGAAGGGTTAATGTTGGTTTAGTAATTAGACAGGAAGACCAGGCCCAGACTGGTTTATTTTAGCAGCTGACCTTCTCTCACAGAGATATTTTATCCTGATAATTGGCGCACTGGCCCGGGGCCTCATACTCCGTGCCTAAGTGGTCTTTGTGATCAAACCAGGCAACTCCCCCCGCCATTGCTGTTAAAAGGCAGCACTTTTACGCCTTGGACTTGGACAGGGGGCTGGTGGGGGTGTCTTTGGAGAGATATAGTTACTTGTGTGTGGGCCTTTTGTTTGCGTCTATGCGGGTAGTATTTGTGAAACATATTACCTAGGCTACGCCTCTCATTTATCAGGTCTCTGACATTTACAGTATTGTTGTCTATCACAAATCTATTTTTGCCTTTTTTTAACAGACAATGGCATGATAATTTCACTGTTTGAGGACATGTGATTGCAATGTTTTCCATCATTGTGTCATGATATACAGCAGAGGTGGGGGGAACCTTTTTCATTCGAAGGGCCACTTCAAATTCATCCGAGGGCCGTAAAAGTCCTCAGAGGGCCGTAATATGAAAACAAACCAGGATTTCCCCCTGCACTTTAGAGTTAGAGATTAGAGTAACTTTACTCTTTCACATTTGAAGCCAGAGCATTTTTTGTTAAGATTAACTAATTGTGTGTGTGTGTGTGTGTGTGTGTGTGTGTGTGTGTGTGTGTGTGTGTGTGTGTGTGTGTGTGTGTGTGTGTGTGTGTGTGTGTGTGTGTGTGTGTGTGTGTGTGTGTATCTGCGGCTGGTTTGTGTACACAGGCAGGGGCATGGTGTCCTTCCACGCTCACAACAGCCCAGTCAAGTTTCTCACCATGGCAGCGGCGGTCTGCAACCTACCACAGGGCAGCCTGTCTGGCAGCCCGCCCACCCAGCGAGCAGCAGCAGCTCCCGATGGGGAAGGGCCCCCCAGCTCGTTTGGCCCTGCACCAAACGGCACCACTACCACCACAGTGTCAGACCAGCCAGGTGATGCCATCAGCAGCAGCAGCAGCGGCATCGGGAGCCCCTCTGCGGCCGAAGCCGAAGACGCCCTGTCCTGCGGGTCCCTGGCGCTATCCCAGGGATCCCTGGAGCACGGGCCAGAGGACGGCGCCATATACGAGCAGCTCAACGACCCCGCCTACACCCAGAAGGGCAAGCGCAGCCAGAAGGTGGACGTGAGCTCGCTGCTGGTCGTCTCGGGAGGTCTGGGTCACCGCCGGGTCAACCGGAAGACCAAACCATCGCGCCATGAGGAGACCACCTCCACCATTATGGTGTGGCAGATCCCTCTGGCTAATGTTTGAGAGAGAGGAAAGCAAGAAGGGGAAAGGGAGCAGTATGGCAAGTGAGAGCATACTTAACAGTACATGTTACCAAAACTTCAGAACAAGCCCCACTCTGCCTCAGGGTTTGATCTGTAAGGGCTTCTCTTTAGGGGTGAAAAGGCAGAAGAGGGAAGGGGAGGTGCTGTTCTACTTGAAAACAGTCAGGTTCCTATGGAAACCCACTGTGTGTGTGTCTTTGCTAGGGAACAAACATTCACAGTTGGGTCACATGAGGGAATAGAATTTGGAAGCGAGTGTATCAAACGAAAGGTCATGAGGGGTGTAAACTGGACGGATGTTCCAAACTCAGTGTTGATGATAGGCTATAAGGGCACAGAATCAAAGCTTAGGAACCACTTTGATGTCAGGGCACCTGCAACATGGACTCATGGTTATGAACATGCATAACCAACCTTTGTATACGGCAATGTCTTTTTCGAGAAACTGATTTTAAAAAAAGAGGAATAACACGGCTAATATCCAGTTTTGTGCTGGATGTGTACTGTACCTATTTCTACCTTTTTTTGGGAGGGAGGGTTCTACTTTTCAGTTGTTGACCTAGAATACCATATGCAATGTGCATAATTCATTCTTCCTTTCCATTCTTTTTGTTACAAAGAAAATTTAACAGTGTGTCAACATTCTGACACGACTCTTGTCTCCAGGACTCTGGATCTGTTGTACCGTACTCTTAACTGCCCACATAAATATTTCAAGAAGTGCTCAACAAGCACATGCAGTAGTAAGTAAGATATAGGGGTAAACCACGCCCAGGAAATGGCCATGATGTGTTGACTGCAGTTTCTGCTGATAAGTGTTTGTAATGACGAGGGAGAAAAATCAAGATTGCAAAGGGAAAACACTGGCTGGCCAGGTTCCTATTGTGAGTCTTGAACGAGACTGAGATGTGTTTTTTATATATATATCAAAGAAGAGGAATCCATCACAAACCTAAATTAAGCTTGAGACTTAAAAAGTGTATTTAAATTAACCAAAAAAGCTTTATACTGAACAATTTTATGTTGTATTCCTGTTGTGTATATTAACATTTATGAAATTGTGTATCCCATCGTTTTGATGTCTTTTCATATTTAGTTTCTGTTGTCAAATTATGCCTGTCTCAAAAGATTAATAATTAAACGATGTACTAAAGATTTCACCATTTGAAGTTGTTTATTGAGTCATATTAATGAATGCGAACAAATCAACTGCACAGACATAACAAATCATTGTGTAAAGAGCCAGACAATATCTCCCCTTAACAGTGCATGTGTTAAGAAACACAGATATCAATACTTGACTTGAAACACTGATATCAATCTGTGAAAAACATACAAAAACTACAACTGCAGACAAAGTCTTTTGCACATATTTATTCAAACTGTGTCCTAAGAGATTCCGTAGCACATATTTTCTTCTTGGAAACAATTTCCACTCCATTTTGACAGTTGTGACAACCGAGATGATTATCTGTAAGCGCTGTATTTACAGATTCATAAACACACCTCAAGGCCTGAGCCTGTTAAACCACTCCTAAACAGATTTTTACTCCCTGTTGCCATTTATTCCACCATTGAATTCCCTGGAGTCACAGCCATTGAAACGCAAAGTCTCTGATATTATCTTCACTAAGTGCTCCAAAGCCATCAATAAACGAGTAGAGCCATGTGTGCTTTGAACATGCTGCAACATGAACTTGCCTGAAGTGCAGAAAGACGAGGGTGAACTGAGCACTAACGGCCAGTCTGCATGCAGGTCCATGTTTCATGTTTTCACATTTTCCCAGTGTTTCCGAGATGACTGAACATATCTAGGCTTAACACTTGAAGCCGCTAACATGTTGTGGCAAGGTTACATACAGTACATGTGCAAACACTATGCCAATGTGTAGCCCCAAGGCAAGCTCTGGCTGCAACAAACTAGTAGAGGAAAGGTCTTTTCTCAAGGACCCCAACACAGAGCACTGCAGCCCTGTGGTATTTGTGAAACAAACAGGCTTGTTCCATCTAGTCTGACCATTCAGTTTAATTGCCTCATGATCATGTATTGAATAAATTCAATTTCAGTGTATATATTGACCTCTAAAAATAAAATCTAGTACTAGTTGTGACAGTTGTACCCATTTGTCACTATTGTTAATAATCATATTGGTCCAAATATACAGTACATTTAATGACTGGTTTGGAACAACAATAACATGTACTTAACAGTGGCCACTATGATATTGGCAGGCTCTCAGAGGGAAGCCATGCTGACTACAGAATCTGGCTCTGGGACCTCCCGACTCTCAGCTTGACAATGCACTGAGTCAGGATGTCGGTCACTCCAGTGTCCCCTGAGATCTCAGTGGGTGCATCCCAATATGTGACCTTGCCTCCTCCACTTGTGCTTGTCTCCTCGTCCCGCCTCCTGGCCCCTTCTCCGTGGAGAAAACGATAAAGTTTCCCAGCTGTCAGCCTCGCCACAACAACTTTTGAGGGACTGTTTTTCATTCACCACCCCAATTGCAAATGAGAAAAAGACTTTACAATTGAGCTTTTGCAAGATATTGAAATATAATGCTGTTGTCAGTGATGTCATCATGACGAGAAGCAAGTGGAGGAGGCAAGTGGAGGAGGCAAGGTCACATATTGGGATGCACCCAGTGATACGAAGAGTAGAATCAGCAGCATGGCATGGCCCATCATCTCCCGCCCCTTAGCCCTATGACCTATGACCTGGGAAGTCTCTATATGCCAAGTCGTGTCTCTTCCACACCCCTATTGCCATGAATTACCTCCGGGAAGGAATGCTGCTGTGTAATCCTTGCCACTGACAAATCTGTGATGTCCCTGTGATGGCTCAATGAGCCGCCACTATTTTTAACACAGTGAAGGCGGTGGTGTGAAAATCCAAGTAGTGTGTGTGTCGAGAGTGACAGCTGAGAGCCCAACATAACACAACAGACATCAACAACTTAAGCCAGACTGTCTCATGGCAAACCTTGAGTTTATTCATAGAGCAAGATAATATTTCATTTCAGAATTGGTCATTGGATTTATAACTAACATGAGACATTTTGATTTTAATGTTGTTTTAAAATGGATTCTGTAGAACAATTTAAGGTCTGTGCCAATATTATCCTACAAAAAATACAAATGAAATGGAAGTGCAAAAGAATGTCCATGGCACATACCACTTCCATTAGCAGTGGTGTGCATAACCCTTTGTAACGCAATAGGCTATACCCTGTTCAGGCGCGCGTTTTACAGTAATCACGAGCTTTTTTCAAGTGATATGGAATCAATCAGGAATCCCCATGGGGACGACATGAAAGCCGGGTTTGGTTTCCCTCCAGAGATCGGGGAGGCCCACGGTCTGACTGACTCCGGATTTATTTTTCTTTTTTTCACTGCATCTGCAACGTGTCTGCAGGAATGTCTATCAGCAGCACCTTTCCGCGCGACAACGCGTGCATGGCAATAAGCACTTTTTAAGCAGGCGCGTCGGTGTGTAGGGTTAACATAAAAGGGGGTGTGGTTTCGATCAATAACTAACCCAGTCTAGTGTAATTTCAAAACACTGTCAAGGCACTTGCGGTTGCGTGTACTACGAATATGAAACTCGGAACATATTCTGAAGAAGAATAAAAAACTGGGTAATATCTATAGGCTTCTGAAGAGGAAATTGCACGGGCGTGTTGCATTAACGCGCGCATTTGTTTGCCCTGAGTGATACCAGACGGACATCATACTGTTGCTCGTCTCATATCGCACATCAAAGGCTATGCGAGCCGGAGACAATAGTAGCGCTGAAGAAAATACACCGAAGCGGAGTCTTTTTTAATATTCTGCCAGTCGTGCACTGTGTCAGATTGGTTGTGCGATGTGGTGTTGAATTTAAAACACCCCCTGATTTTCCAGCTCAGCAAACTGCTCTGAAGTACGTGCGTTTGGGGACTGCAACCATCTTACATAACTGGATTGTTGAGAGAATCAAGGACTGGTTTTGCTACAAAACACCTACGAATCATTCGGTGAGTATTTCATGTCACGTTGTTCTTGTGGGAAATGCTGACAGTGATCGCTGCAATGATTTTGGTCCGCGCCTTGAGCTGTCACTTACTGCTGAGAAACAATAGACTGTAGGCACGGGCTGTACAATGTGTGGAAGGATGGACGATGTAGATCACAGGTTATCGCAGCGCCCACACTGAATAAAATGGTGCAACCTGCAACGAAAAAAAGAGCAAAATGTGTATCGTGGGCAATGGATGCTCCTTTCCCCCCACTGACATATAATCCCCCCCTGTGTCTCCATCAGCCGAGACGTGACCGAGCATGCTCCATACTGGGACGATTAGCGCAAATACAAAGCGTTCCATCGTTCGTTACAACCATGATGGCTTGTATTTTGTAGTTTTTATTGTTATTATTTTTAAATCATCAGGGCGTAGACTATGTAATGATTGGTCGTTAAACACAATCGGTGCGTAATTGCTGGCATTTGGACAAAGCGAGGAAAAGGGTATTCCATGCGAGGAGGTGTAGGCTGGAATGAAAGCATTGGCTATTGCAGTTATATTTAAAGGGTACTTTCAGTGTTTGCTTGCTCTCCCCAAGGATGCTAATGTGGACTAATAGCGCCCCTCTGAGTTCTGCTGTCTTTACTGTGGATTGGTGTGCACTTGTGACAAAGTAGGTGGGGTTCTGGGTTGATGTGTGCTCTAGTGAAATGTCTCACGTGTGCCAGTTTATCAGTCTACTACTTTAGTTAAGTGGTATTTAATACATTATCATTTTTAAATTAACTTCTTCAACTGATATCATGAAATATTGATTAATTGGGTTTGTGTCTCTTTTTTTGCAGGATTGCAGCCCCAGAATTTTTACAGGAACCTCTGAGGTCTCTACCGTGGGTTCTCCAAATATTTGCACTCCCGGCTGAAGTACCAACTCTGTCCAAGTGCTGCA
Source organism: Engraulis encrasicolus (assembly GCF_034702125.1). NCBI lineage: Eukaryota > Metazoa > Chordata > Actinopteri > Clupeiformes > Engraulidae > Engraulis > Engraulis encrasicolus. The sequence goes on along the minus strand of NC_085875.1, from coordinate 6,032,726 downwards.
AAGGGAAAATAGTTTTGGTCAGAGAAATGAAAATCTGATCAATGGAGTCTTGGTTCATTCAACTGTTAAACCTTATGGAGTGTGACCATCTCTCCTGAATTTGCTGCACAGGAAACCGTGCTGCCTGAGGTGTTTTCCATACATGTCAAAATGCAGAACGACTGTGTGTCTTCCAACATGTCCGCACAAGGCCTGAACTTTGATCAGGGGAGTGTGAATGTTGGCTTGCAAGGCCCAAACACATTCACAGTGGAAGCTGATGTCATCTTCCATGCAGCAGGCCCAGATTCTCCAGCTACAATCGTATCTGCGGAAAAACACCAGGTAGTCCCTGAAGCTGCCTCCACAGTTGTCTCTGATATGGAACTGCTGCAGGACAGCCAAAATCTCCATCAAGAGTGGAGAGAATGGGACACAAATGCACAAGAGCATCAAGGGGGTGGCTCGGTGAAAGACTTACCTGTCGGAGACTGCATCCTGGACGGTGGGTCCAGGGACAGTGGTTTTCAGGACCACGTTCAACCACTGGAACCTGTGGTGTGTAAAGCACAAGAGCTGGACCATGAGGGAGACCACCACCACCACCACCACCACCACAGTGGCTCTCCACACAGAAATGGCGTGAAAGAGGAGAGCAACGGGGCCAGGCCAAAGGTCCCCTGCAGTCTGGGGCCCGGCTTCGGAAGCGAGACCAAAGACGCACAGCTGGACAACCCCTCGCTGTTGCCGGATAGTAGTGCTGTGAAGGCCCACTGTCAGGACGCGCAGAATGTCAGCTCTGTTTCAGAGGAGACCCGACTGACATCGTCACGTGATGTGGCCAATATGATTAGTGGCACATCACAGTATCTCACACACAACAACAGTGTGCATGGACACCCGGCGGCACTGACAGAGGGAAGCACAGGAGGCATGAAAGACGCCTCTATATCGCGGGAGAACCCGGACTTAGTCATTGAAGTGGGCGGGCAAAAGATCCAAGCACACAAATCTGTCCTAGCCCAGAAAAGTGACTATTTCAAGGCCCGTCTCTCCCGGGACATACTTAAAGTGAAAGGCGTCAGCTTCAAGACTCTGTCGACCCTGATAGATTATGTTTACACGTCACAGATGAATGTAACCAAGGACAATGTGGTGGAGGTCATTACCGGAGCCAAGATACTGCAGATTCCTTGTGGTGTGCAAGCTGCGGTGGATACAATGTCCCAACAGATCACCACGGAGAACTGCTACGAGATCCTGAGCATAGCCAAGAAGCAGCGACTCAGCGAGCTGAAGGAGACTGCATACCGGTTCATGAGCGACAATTTTCTGCAAGTGCTGAAGGACCCCGCTGTGTACGGCCGCCTGACGGGATCCGAGCGGGATCTGATCCTGAAAACGAGGATGGAGGGCAGGAAGTCTCTGATGGTGGTGGAGATTAACGACGTGTTCGACCGCGTGGCCAGCCGGCCGCCGAGCAGAAACAACAGCCGCCCCCAGAGCCCCCTGTCCGTGGCCTCCTTCGAGGAGAATCACATGATCTACTATTACTGTGACACCACAAAGGACTGGCGGGCACTGACTGTAATGCCAGAGGACATAAACACAAAGGGCTGTGGAATTTGCACAATGTACAACTACCTTTTCGTGGCAGGAGGGATCAAGGGATACGGCGAGAAAGGAAAGACCTCTGACAAGGTGTTCTGCTACAACCCCGTCACTGACCGCTGGAGCGAGGTGCGGCCCATGAACCAGGCACGGTCCCAACTGAAGCTGGTGTCCGTGGACAGCTACCTGTATGCTATCGGCGGCGAGTGCTTATTCACTGTGGAGAGATACGACCCTCGGATGGACAGGTGGACCACTGTCGCGCCACTGCCCAAAGGAGCCTTCGCCGTGGCCCACGAGGCCACCACCTGCAACGGGGAACTGTACGTCTCTGGAGGGTCCCTGTTCTACCGGCTATTGAGGTATGACCCCAAGAGGGATGAGTGGCAGGAGTGTCCCTACAACAACAGCAGGAAGAGGTCCACGGACATGGTGGCCCTCAAGAGCTTCATCTACAGGTTCGACGTCAACAGGGAACAGGGTGTGAACGTGTTCAAGTACAACAGCATCGTGAAGATGTGGCACGACTGCTCCTCCCTAGCACAGACGAGCCCCCAGCCCTTTAGGTGCGCCGTCATCGGGAACTGCATCTACTGTGTCAACAAGACGCAGACTCTGCAGTTTGTTGTGGAGGAGGAAAATGCACAATTCGTGGAGGAGCCACTGAAGGCACCGGTCGAGGCAAAGGGCGTACTGTTTCCGTTCATCTTGAGTTTGCCAGACCGGGGAGAGAGAAACATGTAATTAAGCCCATTTCTCTTCCTACAAGTCACACAACTGACAATTACAAGTGGAAGGGAGAGTGTGGGATTAAGCATGATTTTAATAATTTAAGCTTTACTTTTTCGTGTAGTTCGACATGCCCGGTTTAACTGCTCGAATACAGAATGTCTCTTTGCATGGTGGGTGGAACATGTTTTACAAGGGCGCCTTAAAAAGGACAGTGTTTTGTATTGAAATGAAGAAGCAACATCATTTATATGGTTATTTTACCATTTTGCTTTCTTATGTTATGTCTGTTTTGTGCACTTTTGTGATTTTTGTGACTAAAACTAGAATTTCTGACAGCATTTAAATAGGTCTATTGGTATTGGCTACAAACTATGTTAAAGAAAGCACACTAAAACGGTCCTACTCTTTGTGCAAACACAGGTCCTATGCAACTGGAAACGTGTAGGCAGTGAATCTAAATTCTTTTTGTAAACTTAAGCTAAATGCACCCCCAATCTTCAACTGTCTTTTCTGTGTTTGTAGAAGTTGGAGAATGCGCGCACATCAGTGGTACAGGTGCTGGACAAAAGAGAGTAACTGAAATAAATGATAGAAGTCCGCAACACTGTTAATGCACCCAGTGCAAATAAATCACTGGGAGCATTAACAGTGTTGCGGACTTCTATCATTTTTTTTCTGTGTTTGTACTCAGTGATGATGCTGTACTGTATAGGGGAAGTTAACAAATTGGTGAGGACCAAGCCATAAGTAATCATTACAACCAAGTAACACAGCGTCTATGAAGCACAGAAGAGAGGGAAGTGATCTGATTGGCTGTTAGTAATCTCCAACCAACACAATTCTTGTGTAGAAATCGAATTAAGGAAATCTATACTATTTTCTATTAGGTCAGGATAATGCAGGGGCCTAGCGATTTAGGGCCCATAGAGGGCTGATGTATTTAGGGTGGGGCCCAAATTTATTTTTTGTAAGGGGGGCCACAATTTCTTGCAGCACCTGCAAGAGCAATACCCTCTTCCAACAAAAGTCAAATGATTCTAATATTTAGTAATGCTAATGGTATTTTGCCTATGATGCATAGCACAACGTACAATTTAGGGAGAGAAAAAAACTCCACAAGAACAAGAATAACCGCACAAAAGTCCAAAAGTTAACAACACAGAGCTGAATGAAATGCATATGTGAGCTTACAGTATAACAGTGGTAGAACCATCTCAAATATATTATGTAGTATTAGCTTTGAGCACCATGCACTTGACTGGCCATGTTCTGTGGTCAGTTTTAAAGCATGTAATTGACAATGATAACTAATTAATCAAAGGGACTATCCTCCATGGACCTATTTTACTGTAAGGTAGTCAACAGATCTCGCCAAAGACAAAAAGGCTTACAGTAAGTTATACTAAGAGGTTTTTGCTGTCAGTGGCTAAACGTGTAAAGCAAGAGTGGTTGGGGGGGGGGCAGTTTCCTCTTACATGCATTCTTCTCAATATTCAAAAAGTGAGACAGGGCCTGGCCACGGGTCAGTGGTAATGCTCTCTACCTGAGATCGAAAGATCAAAAGTTCTAATCTTGACTGGGAAAATCAGTTGGTAAGGAAGGGTCTGCTGGGTGGTGGACTGTACAGGTAATGGTGGAAAGCTCGCACATCCACAGGAACGTCTGACCTGGGAGCAGGACCACAAGTGACTAGATGTTTTCCCGAAACGTCACGAATAAAAATAAAATATTGGGAGCAAAAGAAATCCTGGTCGTGCAGCTGACTTTTTCTCAGAATCATCTGGTGGACTGTACACACAGAAAGTGAGACAGGCTAATGAGACAAAACAATGTCATCTCTGTATACCACACGGTGTAAGCAATATACACATCTCTAGTCAGGTTGGTAGGGTACCACTTGCTGCTATTGTGAGAGGCAGAACAGAGCCCAATAGTGGAGACAGTGTGTTGCCATAGAGACACTGAGAACATGGTTGAGCGCTACACAGAGAGGCTTTTATATGAAGAATGTGGACTGCGCTTGCACGTGGTCTGCTCTTTTCCCTCAGTGTACGGCGACTGTTGAACTTCCCTTGCCTTCATATATATATATATATATATATATATATATATATATATATATATATATATTGTGTATATATATACAATTCCCTGGATCAAATCACTCAACAGACAAACCATACATAGGTTACTTTTTTTGCAGTCTTTACATTACAAATGTTTATTTTTGACTGACAAGTCAACTGGAATCCCTCTGGTAGACTTTCCTACTAAAGGCATCTAATGTCACACATTTTAGCCGTAGAATATCAAATAGCACTTTCCATCAGCAGTTTTGAGAGATGTGTATTGTACTGTGTTTGTATATGCCAAATCCCTTTTCAACTTGATGCACTTACAAAAATGGGAGTACCATGAGCAGTCAAGCATTTTCCCTCTTACATAGTTCTTGAATAATAACATAATTATTAATAAGGCTTTCATAATGTCTTCAGAGCAACTGAAGTGCCGAGGGACAAAATGTAATACAGCATGTTAAAGTCTCTTAAAAAGCTGTTTTGATTACATTGACGACAATGGATGTGGTTAGCTATATGTATTTCCTTTGTTTGGTATGTTGCTGGCTGGCTGGCTTCATTATATTACAAGACATTACTGAGGAGTGTTTTTTTCTGGTGTGCTGTTGAAGTGAATGGCTTGAAGTGTTTGTGTGTGTGGTCCAAGGCTTTCTAACAACACTAACTGATGTAAACCTAACTTCTAAATGACCCATTTCAGTCGTAAATCAGAAACGAGAATAAAATATTAAAAAGAAAGATTGCTGCTGTATATTATTGAAAGCAACACATTGCTTATCCATTCCGTCCTTTCCATTCCAGCCCAGTTATCTCAGAGAACTACATTGATTCATAATCACCAAAGACAACCTGAGCTAAAAATCCTTTAGTGCGTCTGCTTTACTGAATATAATACTCATTATAATAGTGTATAATTCACAGAGACACAAAGGAACAGGAGAATATAGTAAAGACTATTTATGAGTTGGAGGAACGTGACTACCCAAGGCAAACTGCAGATGTATTCAGTCCTCAGCTTGATGTGATATTCAGTTCAATGTCATCACCTGCAAAAGATGAGATTGTTTTTGTTGGCAATGTGAATGCTCCACAGGAACACATACTGTACATCAAATTTAGCTATTAACTACAAAAATATTACTATGTATCTAATGAGGACTGATATGGCAAACTATTTCTCTGTCCACTAAAAAAAGTCTTGAAAGAGGTTCTTACAGTTTTTCTCGATTGGTTTGGCTAATTTCTCAAAACTGAGATGACATTCTCAAAAGAACTCGGACAAATCTCCAAACCAACTTACAATTTCCCAAAACAGAATGGCATTTTTCATTGCTTTCATCACATTTCAAATGCTTTGTACATGTCTCAAATGTTTAGTACATATCTACAGATGGCTATATACAAGTACCCTACAGCTGACACATTGAGCATACATTTAGCACATTTTCCAAATAAATTGACCTGTCTTATCTAAACGAATTAGACAATTCTCAGTCTAATGGTTGCCCTCTCCAAAACATGTCAGCATGATTTCATTGTGTGAGTCATCATATGCAAAGTAGTCTACACAATTGTCAAAACAGTCAAGGACATAATATTTTAAGAATTTCTTCACTGTAAACAGTAAATTCATGACAGTGTTCAACAGGCCAGATGGTATTGTAACTTCACTAGTTTGTAGAAAATAATTTTACAACCGTGTATACTACAGTTTCCTCTGTTATTTGGCTAATTTCTTGACATTTTTTCAAACGGCATTCTGTGGAAGGAATTTCGTTTCGACACACGGGTAAACTGTTTTTGGAGTGATATGAGCAAGTGATGAGGATCCATGGCGTTATGCTGAACCATCCAATTTATTTTGACAGAATGACTAAATGAATGCAAATGAGCCAAACCAATTGAGAAGGATATATGCCATTTTTATGGTACTGACTATTTATGTGGGAGAAGGTTTAGTGCTGATGCAAGAAGTAGCTGTTTTGGGAGGTATATGACATTTTGCTAGTTATCTGAACTGTTGTGCAGAAGTGTAAGAATGTTTAGCCAAATGACCCAAAATTTATAGAAATGTCATCTGGGTTTCAAGAAATTAGCCAAACCAATCGAGAAAAACTGTAACTGAAGCATTGGTCTTATCGTTGATTGTCTTCTCTGCAGTAATTCATGTGTCAATACTATCCGGATTCTTTTACTGATGTGTTGTGCTGTTCAAGTCCATACGGAATGGACCAGACAAAAACGGTGTTTCAAGTTTTATCTCTATGATTGAAGCTACCTCAAATTCAAGTTAAGCTTATGTATTTGGTCCGTTGTCCAGGGATATCATGGATAATGGGCATGTCAGCAAACTAGGAGTGACTACTACAACTATAATTTGAATAAAACTAGTATGCATCAGGAAGAAAGATCTTTTTTTGTCTTTTGACTTTGGCTTTATTATTGTAGTCTCTGCTAGTATCACTGGGTCATCAGAGATGATGATAGAGTTTTTGCGTGGGTCATGGACCAGGAAGATGATTTTGCTAGCAGCAGGCCCCACTTTGCCACCAGTGGGAGGTTGTTGTCAATACGATTGGAGTGTAAACGATGTTACCCTAAACCACGGTATTACAGGATATAGAACCGCATAGCTTAAGAAGTGGCCGTAATCATTAAAAAATATTTAAAGGGGTTATTTTTGGTTCAGCCCTGCATATCAGAGCCGTAGATAAGAGAGAAATATTTGTGAGATTAGTGTCAGTTGTTATTATAGAGGTGGCAAAAATATACATTTTATTAATACACTGTCTCCTAACTACATCATAACAAAATGGGCCAGGATATTGCCAAGAGCCTTAAGTAACAGATAAAGGCATGGCCATGATCATTTTGGTGACAATAAGGTTATTCATAGGCTCTGCATATTACAGTTTTTCTCGATTGCTTACACACAATTTTCAGAATCAGTTCCCGAATTCTCAAAACTCTACACACAAATCTCCAAACCTCACACACAACGGGCAAAACTCTTCACTACCTCTGAAAAATGCACGTCTTGTCTCAAAACAATGTACTCTCTTCTAAAAAGGTCATTTTGTTCTCAAATGACACACACAAGCAGTCATTTTATTACACTCTTATGTGAACCATAGAACACTGATATGCACAAGGTAAAACTCTATACTCAACTTGACACACAGTAGAAACTTATTTTCTTCAGTGTTCTATTTACTAAAGAGGGTATTTTTCTGGTAAAATACTGAAATATTGTTTTTAGACTTGGAGTACACAGATGTGTGTATATTTTACATATTTTTCTGACATTTAAAAAATTGCACCAATTTATAGTAAAATATCGGGTAACCACATGAAAGTGATCTCCTGTAGAACATATTTTGGAGTTCAAAAACAAAACTAATGTGTTTTCTCACTGCATCCACTCGTGTTTTCATCAATATCACATGCAATGTGTGTCCTTATGGGGTGATGATTTCAGATTGTAAACCGGTATGAAGAGAGTTTGCCCATGTGATGAGGAAGTGAACATAGTATGGCGGTTGATTTTAGTATTTTGAATGACAGTGTGTCCAATGCGACAACCAGGGATTTCCTTCATGAAAATAGAGTGTAATCCAGATAATTGTGTGTAGTGGTTTGAAAAGAGTGTGTTTTAAAACTGAAATATGAGTGCAAAGAAGGATTTGTGTTTAGTGTTCAGTGACATTGGTTAGGGGAGTTGGGAAATGGGTGAGATGTTCCGAGAATTGTGTGTGAATTACCAGAAATTGTGTGGAAGCAATAGAGAAAAACTGTAAGTTCACCAAACTCTATCTCACAGCTCTGCTGCATATACTGGTAAGTAAATATTGCCACCTAGTGGAAATTTTTGGTGCTGAACCTTTTCAGTTGACTTATACGTTTGGGGGAGAGACAAACACTGCTTCTTTGCCTTGGTGTATCCACTATTATTATGTGAAAATGTACCGGTAATTTCACAAATATGCCCTAAAAGGGGCTCTAACTGGACTGACAGGTACCCTATATCATTCTAGTCTCCTCTGGGTTACCTGATAGAGTTGGTCCCAACTCGTTCAGCTCCGGACAACGAAACTGGGTTCGAGAGAGGTAGTTCGGATCACGGTCCCCCTAAAACACAAATGATGGAGTACCGTTTGAAAACACAATCAAACTGGCCCTGCCATGGTAACGGTAGGGCACTGGGTTACTGTGTTGGCGACCTGGGTTCGATTCCGGCCCAGGTCATTTGCCAGTCCTTCCCCGTCTCTCTCTCCCCACTCGTTTCCTGTCCCTCTCTCACTGTCCCATCACAAATAAAGGCACAAATGCCCTTAAAAAATAACTTTTAAAAAATATGATACAATCGCATTGCCTAGGTGGTAGACTTAGTACATTTACAGGACCTCCAAGCCAACAGTGATGCACTGCCCTTCTTATGTACCGTAAATAAAACAAACATAAATGCCAGGATGGACGAGTTCATAAAACCTCACCACTATGTCATCATTCCATTCCATGATCTCGTTGTTTTGGCCGATGCTGACGTTGATGATGCTCTTGCGCGTCTGTCGAGCTCTCTGGGCACAGGGTATGAAGGCTAGGACGACACAGGCCGCCACGTTCAGGGTCCCTGCCACTATGAAGCCCAGGTCATAACTCCCCGTGGTGTCGTTCATCCAGCCTGCCAGACAAGAGGCCAGTCACTAATCCGTATATTACATTATTAGGCCTACATTCACGTGGCATTTCGCCAACGCTCTTACCCAAGAGCGTGTAAGAGTGAATTAGGTACAGACACACTCAGTCCATCAGGAGTACATTACTCAAGGGCATTTCAGGCACGGGAGTGGCAGAGAACATTGCATAGTTTCTCCCACACCCATTTTTTTCCTGCTTCAATATGAATCAAATCTGCAACACTTTGATCCCAAAACCAAATTCCTAACGAATAGATCACAGATGCCAAAATGAAGAGTTGTCTGTGGCAGCCTCTACTAAGGACTGCACCACAGTATTGAATTAAATTTAGTTGAGTAAAGTAGAGATACTTTATTGATCCCCAAGGAAATCAGGTAAATTACTCTAATCTAAAGTGTATCACCATAATAATGCATCAGCATAATAAGTTATGGCAGCAGCGAAGCTACAGTTTGTCATGACATGTCGGTTTTATTTAAAGTGAAAGCGAAAGCCCATTGGGAAACTCCAACTCCCATTGTCATTGTGACACAGCACGCCACAGCACACAAGTGAACACTGCACACTGCACACAACGAAATTGCATTTATGCCTCACCCGTGCAAGGGGGCAGCCCTCAGTGGCGCCCCATGGGGAGCAGTGCGGTGGGACGGTACCATGCTCAGGGTACCTCAGTCATGGAGGAGGATGGGGGAGAGCACTGGTTGATTACTTCCCCCACCAACCTGGCGGGTCGGAAGTCGAACCGGCAACCTCTGGGATGCAAGTCTGACGCCCTAACCGCTCACCCATGACTGCCCCTAACTCACCCATGACTGCCCGGCACCAGTCAGTATTTTTGTGACAGTTTGAAGTGTTGATGTGGTAAAAGGATGATTGTGTGAGGAATGCATGATGACCCATCATAGAAAACCTTTTTAACCAAAGACGTTCAACGGTATGACCGGTAGGTAGCGAATTTGTGAATTCCAGGACGGCAGAGGAAGACTGGGTGACCTGGGTTACTATGTGAAGGAAATCCTGGTCATACTGCCATGAATATACTTTGTTTAGTACATGTCAGTAGGATTATTTCGTCACACTTCTTTGGTATGTACTGCACAGTAAAGATTATTTTGGATGCATTACATTCTAGCATACACATTACACTTAATGGCATGAAAATTCCACATGATGCCTTTAAAAAAATAATAATTCCATCACTCAGTCATCTGTCACTTAGGCACTTATGTCACCTGTGAAGGGTGGTCCGAAGCAGCTGATGGCGTTGACGGTGAGCATGAAGCCCCAGGCCACAGGCATACGCTCCGCCCCCATGAGGTCAAAGGTCAAGACAGGTAGCAGGATGTAGTTACCAGCATCTGCAATGCCCAGCAGTAGGCCAAAGCCAAGCAGAGCTGCGTATGACCGCAGCACGGGGATCAGCAGGTACAAGATACCTGCACACGGATGACAAGATTACATTACGTCATTTCATGGATGGATGGATGGATGGATGGATGGATGGATGTGTAGGCCGAAGCAGTCGTTATGTGCAGCTCACCCAAGGCGTGATATGTCAAAAAAAAAACAGGTAAGATGCTTTTTTAGATTTTCAGTGGAGTTGCATTAAACTGACAAAAGCCAAGACGAATCCGTCTCCGTGGAGGTCTTACTCTGCCATTTAAATTCATTGGAGTTCCGAATTCAAATTAAAACCCATATTGTGCTTCATTTGTATGACTGTTACGATATAGCATCGCAAAAGCATACAGTACAACTAACAAAACAAACGTGTGAATATAGTTACCTTAACCAATCAGTAACGGACTTCGCGGGTGAGTTCTGTGTCACCACTCTCAACTGTTTGCTGATTGGCTAAACACTGAGAGAACCGAGCTGGAGGCTTTTGCCAGATGGTGTGCGCGGAGCCAAAATCTTTGGGTTGAGTACATAGGCCAGGCTAATCCACCCCATGCCCCACTACAAATCGCACCCTGTACTAACTAACTCACCAACGGAGAAGACAGAGCCCATGTTGAAGTAGAGTCGGTTGATCCTCTCCGAGTCGCAGATCCTGCCGAAGATGATGCGGCTGACCATGCTGCTGAGGCCCAGCACCAGCATGATGTTGGTGGCCTTGTGCACCGGGATGCCCAGCTGCACCGCATGCCTCACCTGGGGACCAGGACCAGCACAGACAGACAGACTCAAATCCACAGACAGCCTCACCTGACACTAAAAAGACAGTTTAGAGCATTGGCTCCCAACCTTTTTCTGCTGGGACACCCTTCTTTTGTCTAAGAATATGTTTTGCGATCCCCTACCCCTCATATTCCAAAATCATTACAGATACCTTAAAGATGCACTGTGTAAGATTTGTGGTTGTTTATTTCCAGAATTCATGCAACCCATTCACTAATGTTACCTTTTTCATGAATACTTACCACCACAATCAAATTCTAAGTATTCATTATGACTGGGAAAATTGCACTTTTCATGCATGGAAAGGGGGATCTTCTCCATGGTCCGCCATTTTGAATTTCCAGAAGTAGACATTTTTAGCCTCATTTTTAGCTACAAAAATGACTGTACTTGGGCCATAATAGAAAATATTAGTTTATTACTTAGTAAACTTTCATTAAAAGATCAAATTTGGCAATAGGCAACCCAGTTTCAATGAGCAGCATAGTTGCAGTACCTTTTTTGACCATTTCCTGCACAGTGCACCTTTAAATAAAGCAAAAATTTAATGTGAAAATCACAGTACGCTGCACCTCAGTGGCAGACACACGCACACACACACGCACATGCACATGCACGCACACACACACACACACACGCACATGCACATACACACCAGGGGTCATGATCCTCAGTTTGGAAACCAATGGTTTAGAGGATATTTCCAGTTATAAGTATAGTATATAGTTAGAAGAATAGTATAGTTATAATTGAGCACCGTTGCATCTGTAGTACTACAGTAGTAATGCAGGTTATAGCTACAGGTTATTTAAGTATAGTATTAGTTCTAGTAAATGTGTCCGACAGTATATTTTTGTACATTAATTGTGTTTATGCATATGAGTGTGTGAGACAGAGACAAAGAGAAACACGGTGGGTAGACAGCAGCATTATTGCAGTTATTCACTGACTGCTGAACCTACTCCATAAAACAGTGGTTCTTAACCTGGGGTGCGGGCACCCCCTGGGGGTGCGCCTGAGATTTCAGGGGGTGCGCAGGATTTTGATTATGTTGAGGTTGCGACCAAAGTTTTGGTTGGGAACATTATATTTAGTTCAAATTTAGACAAAATTAAAACATGTTTGGTCCCCATTTAAAGTCATAAGGTATTGACTAATGTCCCAAGCTAGAATTATTGCAATTAATCACTTAAAATCATTTTTAGTATGTATACACACATGTAGAAGTTTGGGTTGGGGGTGCGCGACCTCACTTCAGCACAGGCAAGGGGGTGCGTTAAGAAAAAAGGTTAAGAACCACTGCCATAAAACATAGTAGAAGAAGATACCTCAGTACCATGTGGGACTGCACACTTTGTATTTTCTCTGCAGAGATGCAGTCTGGCTTTTTTTGCTGAGATGTGCAATAAATTTGGCTTTCATGGGGGTGGGGGAGCAGACGCAAGTCCACATGCTGTTTCAGAAAATGACACTCACCAGATGCACATAGGGGATGAAAAAGCCAAATTTACACAGCCCGTTGGCCAGAACCCAGATGAGGAACACTCGGTCTTTCCACAGAGCAAGATCCAGAATAAATTTCCTTAGAGGTGATGTCTTGAAATTGTCTGCAACGCTTCTTTTGTAACCTGCAGTAGGAATGCAAAATGTATACTGTGACCATCCACAACATATGCTAGACTTTAGCCAACTACTAAGATACATATACATGTACATGTGTACAGTATCTATTTAGCGACAGGTTTAGGTTTGTTTGTTGGACTTTGTTTGTTGGAAAAATGGGTCTATGAAGATTCTCATGCATCAAGAGTCAAATTCATTCAACTGTTCAAATATTCATATTCAAGAGGAAAAAACACAACACCTGTGTAACAGACAACGTGTTTGTGATTGTGCAGAAACAATCAATTTGCACAGGTCACATGCACGTACAAATGTTACAATGCATTCAGGCAAGAAATTTGTCATGAGTGCATGTGTACTGCATCAATCCGCTTGGTGCTGATCATTTCTTCAGATGGGGGTTGGGGGGTCAAAGGGGTCAGTTGTCCCGGGCCCAGGGATAAGGGAGGCCTAGAATAGTCCACATTACATTACCAGGGGGTCGTTTCTCGACAGTGCCTTTGCTAACGACGTTAGCCATTTTGTTCGTTCTTAAGACCAACGTTGTAACCAAGGTCTTGAGTTGGTCTTAAGTTGTTCTTAAGTTGTTCTTAAGTTGGTCTTGCGTCTAAAGACCAACTGAAGACCAACTTAAGACCAACTCAAGAGCAACTTACGACCAACTCAAGACCGACTTAAGACGGTTAGCAAAGGCAAGAATCGAGAAACGGAGTCCTGAATAGTCCTCATTACATTCTACTGTATAAAGTGGGTGGGGGGGCCTTTTCAGATGATTTTGTCCTGGGCCCGACCAAAGCTGTGAGCGGCCCTGTGTGATGGTTTGGTTTTAAGGTGGAGTTACCTCTTGGATTGAGGGGCAGGTACGTGAAGCCAGCCATAATGAGGAGTATCATGAGTGTGGAGAAGACCCTCAGGCTCCTCCTCCAGCCCAGGGTGTCGATGAGGTACTGGTGGAGGCGGGTCTGGACCAGAGCACCCGCTGCCCCGCCAGACATCACGATGCCTGTGGCCAGCGCTCGGTTGCTTGTGAAGTACTGGCTTATCATGATCATGCCTGCCGAATCGACAAGAAGTACATGTGTTTGGGGTGGTGCTGTGGCATAACATGTAGAGAACCTGAGTCCCTGAGCCCCTGGTTCAAGTCCAGCCTGGGACATTTCCCAGCCCTTCTCCATCTCTCTCTCCCCTCAACATTCCTGTCACATCAGCTATCATAATACAGGTGTGAGAGGCCTGCCAAAAAAGACTTTGCTTCAAGTGCTGTGACACAGACAAATTTCATTGTAAGTTCTACAGTCAATACCAAATTTGCAATGACTTACTGCTGCAATGCAATAACATACTGTAACAATGAACAGTGTTAACTAGGCCTACCAGTAGCCTAACTAGTGATATGTATGGTTATGAAATGCAACCACCAATGTTTACTTCTTAAGACAACATTGTAGCCAATCATTTGAAGTTTTTGAAACATTTGTATCTTAAACCTGACTGTCAATTTTGGTAAAACAAAAACCTGGAGTGAATGCAAAGCTTGATCCGATTCCTGTAAGAATGCCATGTGTCAAGAACATGACGTTGAGAGTGGGGGCAAAAGAGGAACAGATGATGGAGATCATGATGATGATGGATCCGATGATGGAGATTTCTCTGGCCCCATATCTCACAGTCAGCTTCCCTGATAGTGGTCCACAGATCATGATGATTCCATAGCTGATAGACCCAACCCAGGCTGGAAGACAGGAACATACTTTCATATATTTGTGTTTTGGAATAGGGCCTACTTTCACTGGCTGTGACATTGATCATATTTATTAAGCTCACATTATACAGGCTGCTGTAGTTGACACTTGTATCCGAAGTAACAGGGTTATTCAAAAGGTTTGTTTACAATGGATGCTGCCCCCATGGCCCAGTGCACTGTGGCCGCGTTCTTTGTGCCTAGACAGAATAATTAAAATGTAGCTGGCCTGCTTCGTATTTGCATTACCTTTCTTATTATTCTATTATTTTGGCAAAGTAGGCTACGCCTGATGAGCATGCCAAGGTAATGGAATCTGAACACAAATAAGCTTATTTCCTCACGAGTCGGCACAGGTCCAAAAAAAAAAAAAACCTTCAAAAGACCACTTGTCGACTCACCTGTTTTCTGGCTCGTCTCACCGAAGGTGTCGAGGAGACTGATAAGGTACACTCCAAACGAGTTATGATAACCCAAGACCAGCACATTATACAGAAAAGATGAAAATACAATCACCCAGCCCCAGCCACCATCAGGAGGTGGTCTTATTTCGGGCGTGCTCCTCGATGTTAAAGGCTCCTCTCCTTCAGAATAAAATCTTCTGAATGGAATGAACGTGGCACTCCCAAAAATCCGCATGATTTTAAAATTAAAATAACGCAATTAAAACTAATGCAGTCAACACAACCATTAGGCAAACGCTGAGCTCACTCGGACGAAAAGTTTCGACATCTTTTTTTTTTTTTTTTTTAGAGTTGTAGGCTATGCCTACATGGGCGTATTGAAGTTCAATTAGAATCCTGATTTATATTACGCCCGTTTTGCGTTATGAGAAAACGTGCACTATTGGCAAGTCTGCCACCCCCTCCCGATAAATTTCCCTTGACTTTCACCCAGTCGCCCCCGGTCTTTGCTTTCTCTTCACCGACCTTCACTGTTACCACAGTGACAAGAGCGCACGAGAGGAGAACCATGAACATCATGGAACTCTGAAATCAATTCCGAAGGTGGTGGCATTCTTCTCAATGATGATTTGGAAGCTTTTTCCCAAATAGACTACAGCATTATTTTCTCAACAAAATCCAACTGCTCTTAAACATGTCTGTTAATGTGTGTGAACTGTTCTTTTAGGACACAAACACCAAGGTTGATCTATGTAGCATTGTCAAATGGCCATATGGACTGGGTAGACAGTACTACTTGAAGATGATTTGAGATACTAATCAAACAGATGAAATGACAATTGCATTACATTACAAAAAGTATTTATTGTCATATTTACATTACAGTCTTACCTATACAAAACAAAAGTAACAAATAGGGCTGTTGTCATACGTTGTGTACATATCCGATCATTATTGTAGTTCATTCTCTCTCTCTCTCTCTCTCTCTCTCTCTCTCTCTCTCTCTCTCTCTCTCTCTCTCTCTCTCTCTCTCTCTCTCTCTCTCTCTCTCTCTCTCTCTCTCTCACACACACTCTCTCTCACACTCTCTCTCACTCACACACACGCACACTAATACATCACATAGATCACACATACTCCCCGCAGTCCGATATGATGATCTTCTGTTTGGGCTTGCCATCTTTTGAACCCTGGGCCTGTCAAAACAATTCAAAGTGATTGTTTTCGACTTTCATGACTTTGTTCAGTCAATAAAAAACCTTTGGGGCTTATTAAACTGTCTGGCACTGTGAAAACAGCAAACTAACACCGGCCACTATATTTTCTTAAGAGGAGCTTTAATCCAATAACATACTAGTTTATCTTATTCACATGAATGAATGTTTGCCAGTTACACTATAGGCCAAGCCTCATTTTTATTTATCTACACTGACCGACATGTGACTCAGACTTGACTTGGACTCTAATCTTATTGGACTCGGTCTTGTCTCGGACTTGACTATTCCTGGTCTTGGACTTGTCTTAGACTCTACAAAGGTGGACTTGACTTACAACCCTAGCTATCGGTGGGCTGAGCATGGTGACGACACGGCTGTGTAGGCCTATATGAGTGTTCTGAATTATTTTATGAATATTTCGTCTCACCTCCATCGCTCGCACCACGTCCATCCCCTCGAGCAGCTCCCCAAACACCACATGCTTGCCGTCGAGCCAGTCCGTCTTGTCTGTGGTGACGAAGAACTGAGAGCCGTTGCTGTTGGGCCCGGAGTTCGCCATGGACAACTGACCTGTAGACATTTAGAATCAACAATTAGAATCAATCAGTCAATCTTCACATCTACTTTATAAATCATCTTGTTGTTGCGACCATCCATTTGCTGTTCGGACACAATATGCAATATAATGTTTCATAAATGTATTTTGTGTAAATGGACCACACCCAAACAGATATTTTTAGAGTGTGTGTGTGTGTGTGTTTTCTTATCTGTTGGATGAATATTCACCTCTACATCTACAGACATGCAACCCAAACAGAAACAATTAAAACATCTCACCTGGTCCGGTGTGTTTGAGCACAAAGTTCTCGTCATCAAACTTGCGGCCATAGATGGACTTTCCCCCGGTGCCATTGTGATTGGTGAAGTCTCCACCCTGGCACATGAACTGTGGTATGATCCGATGGAAGCTGCTGCCTTTGAACCCAAAGCCCTTTTCATGTGTGCAAAGACAGCGGAAGTTTTCTGTGAACACAAAAGCATGTGCCCATGAAATGATAATTAGTCAAAACAACCACACACAACAGCCACACTCTTATCACTGTGAATTATCATTTTCTGATCATTCACATGGTATATAATTTGATATCTGCAGTACCAATAACAAATTCATTCGTAATATATTTGGGAGTGTACTTTGATAATAATCTGTCTTGGAATGTTCATGTTAACAATGTGTGTACCAGGATCCAACAGAGACTTCATTTTTTACGTAGACTCAGGGTGTTTGGTGTTCAACAGAGGATTATGTTACTTTTTTACCGTGCTGTTGTTGAGAGCGTAGTACGCTATGCAATCACTGTGTGGTTTGGAAACCTGACAGTGAAAGTGAAGTCTCAAATAGACAGACTGACCCACACTGCACTGAAGGTAGTGGGGGTGAGGGACTACCCCACCCTCCAAGGAATATATGAAGAGTCTGTAGTTAGGCATGCTTGAAAAATAACTGAGGATCCATCACATGTTCTGTACCCAGAATATGAGCTGCTACCCTCTGGCAGGCGATTCAGAGTACCAGTTAAAAACAAGAAAAGGTTTCTGAATAGGTACAGGTTTTCTTTTGTCCCTGTTTCTGTTAACCTACTGAACGCAGGTCATTAACAACTACCATCCTGTAATGCCATGTATGTATGCGGGTGGTGGGCTGTGGTGGATATGCACTTGAGTGTTTCTATGTATGTGTGTGTTTATTGTTGTTTTTGTTTTTTTTTGGCGTCATGTGTATGTTGTGTGTATGTGGCAGCTATGTATGTCCAAGACAAATTTCCTTCGGGACTATTAAAAAGAATCTTGAATCTTGATATACCAGGAGAAAAAGAATTACAGCTTTTTCTGCACAGTAACCAAAACGTTTGCTTAGTGTTGACAGTGCATCACATGGCATCATTATCAGCACATAACAAATTTCAGACTGGGACTGGGCTTGTTTTCTGCCAAAGATAATCATGATGAGCCCATACGAATAGGCAACATGAATAACCACTACTGAAAATGGACATGCATACACAGCTAAATAACACAAGGAACATGTTACTAACCTGCGGTCATGGGAACAATGTCTGCTCGCAGCATGAAGCGCATCCTGCCAGCGGGCTTGTTGCCTATCTTCACATCCATGTAGACCTGAGGGTTACTCCTGCCCTTTTTGGCTGGAGGTTCTCCCTGAAAAGAAGAAAACATAAAGACAATTCATTTTGTGACGTTTTAATATTGATTTTATTGAATAAGACTGCACAAAGACACCCACAGCGACCAAAGCTACATACGCACCGGAAGTGACTTTGTATTGACGAGCAGGCGACAAAAGCAACAATAATCAAACAAGTGTTTTGGACAACAGGAGCGACAGTTTGTTATTAAGTCATGGCACAGTCCAGCAACAACTGAGATGTCAGAATGCTTGCATCCCGCTTTGTACCAACCCTACTTTGCAGCTTTTACTGCTGTCGATTACAAATAGGCCAGCAACGCTCCTTGGGTTTCATATAGCTTTTGTTGTTTTTGTTGTGTTTGTGCAGTTGTAGCAAATAAACATGATGTAATATGGAACAGGGTTGTCACTGTGTCTCACCTCTTGCGTGGCTGTATTGGCTGATTCCCCAGCTGCAGATTCTGCCTCTTCCGACTCCTCTGTTGTCTTGCCTGAGAACTTCTTCAACCAGTCATCATCAGACCAAACTAAAAAAAAAAAGACAGACATAGTAGAACAAGCAGACGTTACAAATAACGAACTATATCCAACCACTACATATTATATACTACTTTTCCGTATAAGCCAACATTGTTCAGACACAAACCATTAGTCAGATAACGCTGGCTGGCACCATTGTGGTAAAATACTAGCAATGGCAGTTTTGTTACTGATATTAGATCAAAATTCAGCTTTTTTGGCCACTGTCAGAGTAAACTCTCTCCAGATTCAGAAGAACAGAAGCCAACCTGGACGAGACGAGCCCTCCTTAATCCTCATTGGCTTGGCGATGTTTACTCTGATGGTCCTGCCAAACAACTCCGATTCATTCTGCAAAATAACAGCATTGTGATGAATGGTGACGCATGCATTGACAGCATGTCCATATCTCACAAACACAGTAGGCTATGACCAGACAGCACATCAGCAACGTGTTTGTGTAGTAGCTACTGTGCAATAAGACAGAGGTACAGAGTAGAAGCAGTTTACTCACCATGTTATCAATTGCGGCGGCAGCATCCTAGAGTGGTGAAGAACACAGAGAAAACAAAAGAACACACTATAGACACACAAAGCCAATTCCAACTTCTCTGGGTAACCACCAGAATAACACTTGATGGCGATCTTTGCACATCGACGACATGTCAAAAACCCTACGTGGATCACATTAAAATGTTAGAGAATACTCACCTCCGCCAGTTCAAACTCAATGAAAGCAAATCCTCTGTGTTTTTCTGTGGACAGGGCAAATACAAGTTCAAACCAATGTGCACTTGCCTGGTGCTGTGCGTAACTTGGAAACAAAAAGGCTATCAGGAATAGATCACAGTAGAATATTTTACCTGTTTCATAATCCAATGGAATTTGAATATCTGTAATATCACCGAATGGAATGAATGCAGCGTGTAAAACCTTCTCATCTACCTCTTCGGCAAGGCCACCTGGTGAAGAAATGTAGTGGTAAAAAGTTTTTTCATGTCAATAATTATGTTAACGGTGGTCTTGAATATGTGTTGACAAACGTCAAGCTAAAGCTACAATTGGGCTAGGCCTATTGTGTATTTCTCAATACCAAAAACAAGAGGAGCAATGTACCCTACTCCTCCGTTCACGTTTTACATAGACTATTTGTTTATAACATGGTTTAGGAGTCCAAAACAATAACTTTTTTATTTTGCTCACCAACATAAAGCACACGTTTGGCTGCCGCCATGATTCCGTGAACTTTCAACTTTAACCCCGCCTAGCTCGAGAGTGGTTTTGTTTTTCCCCCAAAGGTAGAAAGGCTCTTTACCGCCGTCTGCTGTACTGGATGTAAAACTGGACTACAATCAAAGTTGGCTCCTTGCCTGTCGGTGCTGCAACATTTGGCTCTATGGTGAAGAATCCTATTCATAATAAGCTATGCAAATATGGCACTGAAATTTGCTGACAAACAGAGTTAATTTACAGACTGCATCTGTTAAGGGGTGTCCCATAAAGGCCTAGCCAATGTCAAGTCATGTCAAGTCAATGTTTTTTTCCTATTGCTTCAGTGATAGCCTAATAATAAGGAGTATGGACAATAATAGTAAAAAAAACTATTAAATAGACGAAAATACAGACCTACTCTTGAAGGCAGTTGTGTTCTCCGTGTATCAAAAACATTTTTGTGTCGACTATGTGTTACCATAATGACTAGGCCTACCAGATTGGAGGATAAAAACTTAAACCTCCTTTTCACTGTGAAGATTATTAGTATTTAGCAGAAGCCTTTGTTCAAAGCGACTTACAAGGAGCAATTTGCTGTGTGATTCCAGTGGGCTTCATTTACGCCACCATTACAGAGAGAAACGCTCCAACAGATGCAAGTGGACATCTCCAGCCACTTTCTGATTTATTGACCTGCACCTGTCAGGAAAGACAGAGTTAAGTTGTCTGAGCAGGTGGTCAGCAGCACAGCCAGACTGCATGTGCAGATATTGCACTCTCTATCCTCTTTATGCTTTATGCTGTGGACTTGCTGTACTAGTCCTTCCATTAATTGTACATTACCTGTCAAACTATGGCTAAAATGAGATGTGGCATTCATGAAAAAGCAGGTGAGAAGAAGCTGGGGATCCAATTTGTGCAAGCCACTCCCTTCATTAAGATACAAGGGGTGGATTCCAATAT
Organism: Engraulis encrasicolus; assembly: GCF_034702125.1. Classification (NCBI taxonomy): domain Eukaryota; kingdom Metazoa; phylum Chordata; class Actinopteri; order Clupeiformes; family Engraulidae; genus Engraulis; species Engraulis encrasicolus. The sequence continues at coordinate 6,011,556 of NC_085875.1, read as the reverse complement.
GCGGACTTCCGTCCTCCCTTGCTCACTTGCCTACTTGTGACCTCATGATGACGTCACTGACGACAGAAAATTAATTCAATATCTTGCAAAAGCACAATTCTATTGTCATTTCCGCATTTGCAATCGGGATGGTGAATGAAGAACAGTCCCCCCAAAAATTGTTGTGGCTATCTGACAGCGTGAAAACTGTATTGTTCTCTCCATGGAGGAGAGCACACAAGCACAAGTGGAGGATGGAAGGACGTATATTGGAATGTACCAAGATTGTTATAGGCTACTGAAAAGACAGATGAAAAATACTGCCTCATCTCGTTTCATCTCTTTTCTGTCTCATTCAACGATTGACCTAACCACCTGTCTACCTATATATGTGGTTAAATGCCAGAAACTGCATCTAAGAATACAACATTTTCTGGGGGAGGACCCCCAGACCCCCGTATGAATTAGGCTAGTGACAATGGCCTCAAAATTTGGAGACACCCCAACCGGAGGTAGAACAAAACCCAATAATGTTTTTCCTCATCTCTAAGGTGTCCCATACATGAAAATGATTCTTGGCCAAAGTGATTTTAATGCTAAGCCTAAAAATTTTACACATTTCCATATGCACTTCCAAACAAAAAAAGCACCCAAAATGTGACTTCTCCGTATGGGAGTAGATATACAAAAAAACATGCAGAAAATTACCAGAAGCTCTGAGAGCTTTGAGAATTGGTATGCTTGTGCCCAGGGGCTACCTGCAGCAGATAGAAGTGGTTGTATTGGACCATCTTGATGTATGAAGGAGATATAGGCATTTAATCACACACCTAAAATAGGCGGAAAATGAAAAAAAGTGATATTTATACAGAATGTCATCATTTACATTGTAATCGCTTTGTCAGGGAATGTCATATGCACACATATGATATCTTGATGGAAAGGTGAGATTGTTCTGAATCCAGCAATACCTCATATGTATATATTTTCTGAATATTAAAGATGGCATATCGTTCAATGTATGAGGTGCCCAGAATGAAAAAAATCGAAAAGGAGTTACAGGACCTACGTATTTCAATGCACTTACTAAGTGGTGACAGGAATGCTCACAATTGTATTACAGTAGGCTATATTACTTCAAATAAACGTATTATTAGTGTGTGCTGCTATAGATTATGCTTGAATATAGAATCAGATTAGGGTGAAAATATATTTATCACTAGTGTATATATATCTACAGTATATACTATATATCATTTCTTGCACATCTGTAGGTATTGTTAAGCTGGAAAATGCAGTGACTCCACCTACTTCCAATGCCTTGCAACTAGCTCATCAGAATATTGCATCACTCCTTTCAGGTAGATATGATAGAGGAAGGGGAAATAGAGTGGATGTTATTCAATTTCTTTAGAGATCTTTTATCTTCCACGAAGTGAAGCTCTCCAGTTCTTCTCCCATGAAAGAGCCAGCTATATATATATTTATATATTTCTTGCATCTGTAGGCAATTGTAAAGCTGGAAAAGATGAGATTGTGCTGAATCTAACATTACCTAATATGTATATATATTCTCAGCATTGATGATGGTACACCGTTCAATACACAATGTGTCCAAAAAAGAAAGAAAATGAACCTGTCCATTCCATAGATATAAAAGTTCAAAGGCTGGTTCATTAATTAACTGTATGTGCTCTGAAGCCTAGTATACATTTAAGTATAATATTATTAACCAATACAACACAGTGAGGGAACTATATGGTATAAGGATATTTGTTCTTAAAACTTCCTTACAATAATATAGCGTACCAGATACACTGCACCAACATACCACTGATGTATACAGGTATCGTAACGGCATTGATAAACCTAAATCAATAAAATCGATCGATCAATCAAAGTACATCATGATACAAAATTGTCATTCAATGTCCTAACGATTAGAGACAGAGAAAAGAGAAGAAAGAATGCATTGTGTACTGTACTGTATCACTTAAGGCAGATGAGAATAAGCCTTTTCACATTTCATTTTAAAATAAGATACTATCGGGGCAGTTCTAATTTGGACAGGAAGCTGGGTCCAGCATTTTGCATAATGACTAAATGCCATCTCACCCTGTCTAGATCTGGTCAGTATAGGGAATTTAAGTTCATTACATTTCCCTGACTCTTTTATCCAATGGCTACATTCAGTGTGTGTGGAAAATACAGAGTGCAGGCTTATGTATATTGGGTTATAAGAGTTGAGCATGAAGATAAATACTAGAAGATATGTGTATGATATGTGTGATTTCAGCTTCTAAAAAGTTGAGGGGGATGACCAAACTCTTGTAACAGCTGGTAACTTGTCAGACCATTGGCATTACCTTGTCAGAGGCCAAGGCCAGACTGTTGGTGTTACAGTATTGCGAAGCAACATTACGTTTTAGTTCAGCCTCAGATCAAATGAAACAGTTCCTTCCAGGAGAGAATTGCACTCAAGGTACAGAACCTGAGTGGCATATTGGGTTAGGTACAGTCTGATTTTCTGTATATTGAACAGTGCAAAAGAGCATCAGTAATTTAAGCGGTGTTTTCAGAAATGATGGGCGGTCATAAATAATAACACCCAGGTTTATGTAGCGTTTTCTGGGGTAACAGCGGTTGACCTCATGTCTTGCTTGATATAATGGCAGATGATGGTGGTGTTGCTTCATCCATGTGGCCAGGTCTGAGAGACAGGCAGATAGACACATAGACATTGCAAAAAGGTGGAACCAAGACAATGCATTAGAGCATTATAACACCCTAATTTTCCCAGCTATTTATTGTAATTCAAGTTGTAGACATTGAATGCATAGCTTGAAATGGTACAAAGGTAATTAGACATCTAGAGGTGAAAGAGCTGTTCTGAAACGTTTGTAGTGTACACGCAGAAACTATGGAGTTATCTCGCTGGACAGACAGGTGTTTATCATCAACATAGCAGGGAGCAGGGTGAGTGGACAACATTGCCCAGTGAGATGAGATAAAGATGGCAAAGACAGCGGGGCCTAGCACAGAACCTTGGTACCCCTGAGAGGATTTGAGTTGAGGGGTCTTGAGCATGGCACATTAAAGGAATGCCCAGTGTGGTCTACCTCCGATGCCTTGTTCCCAATTAATTGTATTAAGCCTACATTTAGCAAATGGACCTGGATAGATAACGTCATTACTCTTCTGACTTGCACTTTGCTTGGTCCTTTCTTCCAGGTCCAGCCAAACAATTTGCTTAGCTGTAGAATATGATGTGGTTGCTGGATTGAAGTCTAGTGTATTTGACACACTGTGAAAAGCATCAGCAGGTGCCAAATCAAAAAACTTCTTTAGATCTATGATCGAAACGTTGCTCCAAATAAATTAAGTCTTTTGCAAGCAGTGTGCAGATCCTTTCCCGCTCCTACATGATGGTATTAAGCCACACCTGAGTGATGTCAGGTAATGCCTGAGTGAACCTAATGAAGAAGCTGTGCATGGATCTAAGAACTTTTGAATTCACTGAATACGTTTGCTATTCCCCTCCCTGTTTATTTCAGTAGGCTCATGAAATAAAAGGCATTTGCTTCCTGCTGTCAGGCTTTGGTAATACACATACCATTTGTATGTAAACATAAATCATTGCTCCTTCCAGGAGCAGTCTTTATCACACTACCACCACCCAGCACCTCCTCCCTCCCTCCTCTCTATAATCACAGCAGACCTGGTTAAAGCCCATTAACTGGATAGGACATCACCAAGACTGCTAAAGACCTGTGGTGCTGAAGTGGCTGAGCTACTGGAATATTTATTCAGCCCGAGTGTACATCTTAGTAAGGCACCAACTCTGAACACATTATGTCTTATCCCTGTCCCCAAAAAGCCACATCCAAAAGAGATAAATTACTTAAACCAAGAGTCCCTCCCTTCACACAGCATGAAGACAATGCTGTTACATACACTCAGACTGCAGTAAGTCATGCACTGGATCTTCTTGGATGATAATACAATTGTAGGCTGTATTAAGGCAGGGGGGAATACAGGAGTACAGGGTTTTGCAGTGGTGTAATGCACCTACAACTCAACACTAAGACCAAGCAGATGAAGGTGGACTTTTGGAGGTCTAAGCCCGCTCTGCAACCAATCTCCATTGAGGTTGATGAAGTGGAGATTGTAAGCACATCTAAGTATTTCAGCGTATAACAAGACAACAAACTGGACTGGTCAGCCAAAGATGCAGTTTAGAAAAAAATACAGTATTGGCTATACTTGTCTGCTATAAACTCCTTAATATGTTCTATGAGACTGTCCTTTTCTATGCAGTGGTGTGCTGGGGAGGGAGCACAATGAAGAGGGGGTATTGGGTGTCTTGAAAGACTGATAAGGAAAGCTAGCTCTTTCATGGAAGAAGAACTGGAGACCTCCACTTCGTGGAAGATAAAAGATTTATGAACAAGCTGAATAACATCCACTCTATTTCCAGAGATGTATAACGAAGTAAAAGTAACAAAGTACTGTACTTAAGTACTAAACTGCAGTAGGCCTATCTGTACTTTTTTGAGTAATATTTTTTTCCTCATACTTGTACTTTTACTGTACTACATTTTTGTGATGAAAAACAATACAATATATTTTTCATGTACTGCTTTCGTTACTCGTTACTCGTTTCTATGCCCGAGCGCTAGATGGCTCTGTTATCACCAGATATGAACGTGTTCACGGTCAGTGGGCGATGCAATGGTAGGGAAATAAAAGCAGATCGCATTCTCGCGCATGTCTTTTGGCGCGGTCAGTGAGGCTCAGTTGGCATTGACACTGGCATGTTGGCAAGATGGATGAGGTAGACGAGGTATCGCCATCAACATCAACAACACCAACCACCTCACATTGCGGCGAGGAGGAGGAGGATGATGGCTGCCATCCCTGGACCTATTTAGATTCAATGTTCTCCTTTGAGGGACAAAGCTGTTTTAATAACAAACCATAATGGTATTTGCACTTCATAAGAGACTTATTGTACAGAGCTCTAGGCCTAATAAACCAAATGGTATTCAAACTTTTGACTGACTTTTTTCCCGCATTTTTTTAATGCAGTACTTTTACTTCTACTTCTACTTTTTACTCAAGTAGCAAAACTTGCAATACTTCTACTTGCTTTACTTAAGTACAACACATTTTGAATACTTTTGTCCTTCTACTTGAGTAAGGTAAGGAAAGGTTACTTTTGACTTTTACTCAAGTCATTTGACAAGATGATACTGGTACTTCTACTCCACTACTTTTCTCCAGTACTTTATACATCTCTGTCTATTTCCCCTTCCTCTATCATATCTACCTGAAAGGAGTGATGCAATATTCTGATGAGCTAGTTGCAAGGCATTGGAAGTAGGTGGAGTAACTGCATTTTCCAGCTTAACAATGTGCAAGAAATTATATATATATACACACACTAGTGATAAATATATTTTCACCCTAATCTGATTCTTCATTCAAGTATAATCTATAGCACCACACAATAATAATAAGTTTATTTGAAGTAATATACTGTAATACAATTGTGAGCATTCCTGTCACCACTAATGTGTATTGAAATAGGTCCTGTAACTCCTTTTCGATTTTTTTCATTCTGGGCACCTCATACATTGAACGATATGCCATCTTTAATATTCAGACAATATATGAAGGGTTCAGATGCAAAACCCCCTAAGTGCCATTTCAGAAAATAATCCTAATTCATTTTTATTTAATACAAAGCTATCAAAATTGCATATTTTTTCATTTTATTTATGTAATATAACTATTTACATGTATTATCAAGTACATGAATGTAAACCAAACCCACAACGGGGTTCTCTAAAGATATAGAAGTGCAGGTCTTCAGAAATGGAGTTAGGGGGTTTTGCATCTGAACTCTTCATATACATATGAGGTATTGCTGGATTCAGAACAATCTCACCTTTCCATCAAGATATCATATGTGTGCATATGGCATTCCCTGACAAAGCAATTACAATGTAAATGATGACATTCTGTATAAATATCACTTTTTTTCATTTTCCGCCTATTTTAGATGTGTGATTAAATGTCTATATCTCCTTCATACATCAAAATGGTCAAATCCAACCACTTCTACCTGGTGCAGGTAGCCCCTGGGCACAAGCATACCAATTCTCAAAGCTCTCAGAGCTTCTGGTAATTTTCTGCATGATTTTTTGTATATCTACTCCCATACGGAGAAGTCACATTTTGGGTGCTTTTTTTGTTTGGAGGTGCATATGGAAATGTGTAAAATTTTTAGGCTTAGCATTAAAAACACTTTGGCCAAGAATCATTTTCATGTATGGGACACCTTAGAGATGAGGAAAAACATTATTGGGTTTTGTTCTACCTCCGGTTGGGGTATCTCGAAAACGAAGGCCTTTTTGGGCCCATTGTCACTAGCCTAAATGAGGTGTAGCTAATTTTGTACCCCACACAATTGGTAACCCTTTCTGTGTGTGCCTGTCTGGCTGTGTACTTGACTACCGATGAAAGAAAAACCTACTCATACATGAATCAGATGTTGTATCTTTTTATTGAGATTGCCACACACCATCCAAAGGTATTGTATGTTAATGGAAAAAAATCCAATAGAACCAATCAAACCAGCAAACACACAACTCTCAAAATGAAGGGGAAAAAAAAAAATAGGTTTTTTTCTCTTTAGCAAAAATGCCTGTCCTCCTGGCCACCATAGAGGTGTTTCGGTTTTAAAAGATGAAAAACTCCATTTTGGCCTTTTAAGGAAGCTGTATGCAATCAAAAATAATCACAGAACTTGCCATCAGATCTGTAACACATTTCAAGTCGTTTTTTATATTTCATTTTTCTCTTTTTTTCACGTTTTTTATTTAATTGTTCAGTTTATGCCCATGTCTTCACCTCAGTCGTGACTTCGTCTCGGTCCACTTGTTCTTCACACCTGGTTAAAAGAAATATTAGATGGAGAACAGAAATGTATTACTTTTCTGTATTATTAACTTCCACATTCTATGTGACAACTGGGTCTATACAATTGCTGAAATTGACATGTATTGTGCACTGAAAGCTTCCATGCGCTTCCTAGATGAAAGTCTCAATGAAGACTAAATGAGATGTAATTGACAAAAGAATGTATTTTTGAATAGTATGACTATGTCAGAAATATTCACCCATTCACCACAGTCTACTACAGTCTACCTATGAAATAGGCTACATTAGTCGCGTTTGCATGGGGCAGTGGGTACTTTTCGTTTAAACAGACTAAACATAACATATAATCGGCTTAAACTAACCGTTTACTTGAGCAGTTTCCTCGTCTGTCTAAGCCACTAATAGTTAAACTGATTGTTTGACTGTTTACATGGTGCATATTTAATCGTTTCATACATTTGATCAGATGAATAAAATTGCCCATGTGTGCACTGGTATTATTGTTGTTATTGCACTGCTTAGATATTCAACATGGTCTGCAACTCCTTACACATCATGAAGAGGCAGCTGCTGTTGTAGCATTGACTCCAACTTTTTGGGTGGCATCCTTCTTTGCCTGGTGAGCCTGGAGCACAGCAACAGCCTCTTCAACCTGGAGGCAGAATCACATGAAAGCCGGGTGAGATTGCAGTGAAGGTGAGTGGAGTTGCCCCACTGGGACTCTAACCCAGCCCGTCTGGGGTACCATCCTGGGGCTCTGACCACTACACCAAAGAGCCAGGCTCATTGGCAAGGTAGTCAGAGCACACCCACGACGCTAGTGATGATCACACAATCACACAGATGCTCACCTCCTATGTTTACACACAAACAGAAAACTTTTACTATGTACTATTCCTGAACTGAACTGTAATTTCATTTAACAATTTTTTATTTTTCAAAGTTGGATCAGCTTGTTCAAAAATTGCAAGTTAAAGATATGATGTATGATATTTAATACATTCTCAAGTCATGATCTCTACTTTTACGCTGTTCTGGTATCAATAAGTTACTATACCTTGCTGCGTAGGGACTCGTGCGATTCTAACATGTGCAGCAGCTCTGAGTTGTCTATCTCCAGGAGCATGCCCGTGATCTTGCCGGCGAGGCTGGGATGCATGGCCTGGATCAGTGGGAACAAGCGTTCACCTAAAGAATAACCACAACAAGGAGGACAACATAATGTATCTGTCCCATATGGTATGGCGCTGAACAGAGATGAGTCATGGCAAATGTTGAAAAACACCCAGGGAGAGAAACAATTTTAACCATTCAAAACTCTGTTGATGCATTAAATGTAATATTCTGAAGTATACTGTATACTACTGTACAGTGTTGCCAGATTGGGCGGGTGCCCGCCCAATTGGGCTACTTTGGATGAGCGTCTGTGGGTAAAAACTGGGGAAATTGGCCATTTGGCGTTTTTTTTTTCAGCCGTTTTGGGCCCATAGAAGTCAATGTAATTTGTTGAATTTGGGCGGAATTCAGCACATTTTGGCGGTTTTTGATAACCTTTTGGGCGGGATTTGATCAGACACATCTGGCAACACTGATACTGTACGTTTGGAAATAGTCATACTTGTGTAATGATAACCACATGCTGTAGCTGTGTTAAAACTTAATTTGAATTTACAAAATTCCGTGACAGATTACAGATTCCATGACAGACTACATTTCCAGTTTCCAAGACAAGTCAAGTCAAGTCAGCTTTTATTGTCAGTTTCTTCATATGCACAGGTCATACAAGGAAAATGAAATTACGTTTCTCTCTCTATACCATGAAAGGACATAAACAAACACAGGACTGACATTGACAGACTGACGTCAAAGTGGAAGACAAGACAAGTAACAGTGATGGACCAATAACAGTAAAGTGATGAGGTATAGTAATGAATAATACTGAGGTTGACATTGACATTGACATTGGTGAGTGACAGTGATAGACCAGTAATAAACCAGTAATAATAAGTGATAGAGTAATAAACTGATAAAACTGATAGAATCCTGCTGTATAGCAGTCACATCCATGGCTATGTACACCTCAAAAGGTGCTACTGAATGTAACCTCTCTTGTTAAAAATAACACTCAGAGAACAGCTTTATTGAGTTTGGTGTAGATCTGCCTGCTACATCTTTAATCACAAGCCTCCATCAAGCCCTCTACTATTGACCCCTCTACTATTGACTGGCCTCCAGTACTCGGTTGCATTACGCACAGTATATTAATAAAATATGCTCTTTCTACCCCTATGGTGGGTTGGGGAGTAGGCAACATTATGGTATATTCCCCAGGTTTTAGGCCCAGGGTTGTATTATTCTTTCATGCCTTTTTGAAAATATTTTTTTGGGGGGCTTTACAAGCCTTTACTGTTTTCTTTCTCAGACAGGACGGTGAAGTAGAGACAGGAAGTGAGCTGGGAGAGAGAGACGGGGAAGGGCCGGCAAAGGACCCGGGCCGGGTAGCAAACCCGGGTCGGCCGCGTATAGACGAGTGCCCTACCATATCAACTACGGTAGGGCTTTTTCATGCCTTTTTGATAGGACATTGTGACAGAGCAACTGGAATGTACTGGGACAGAGAGACAGGAAAGGAGCGAGCAATGACCTCGGATCAGACCTGAACCCGAGTCCCTGGATTTATGGTATGGCTCCTTAGCCCACTAAGCCACAGCCCCCCCACGCTACCCACTGATGTATTGTCTACTCACCCAGCATCTGTTTCTGCTCCTGAGGGGGAGCGGCAGCAAGCATGGAGGCCGTTAGGGGCTCCTGACCCTGAACATGGACTGCTGGCTGAGCCTAACAAATAAACAAACACACAAGCAAATAAATAAGCATATCTTTTACTTTATAAAGTGTGTACCATCAGAGTAATGTAAAGTAGTCCACAGGGTGTATTTGCTACAGCTGTTGCCCAAGTCTTCTGATCATGTAGCGGGATTTTGTTCCAGTGCACATAAACGTGATTCATTCTGACCAATGTGACTCATTGGCTATGTTTATATGTGACATTTAATTCAGAATGAACTCACTTTAATTCTCAATAAAGCTTAATTCCGCTTGGAAAATGTAATGTTAACACTTCACGATTTGGAATTAAATGAAAGTAGTCGACGGAACTATTTAATTCGGAATTATTAATTCGGAATTAAAAATGTCATGCAAACATAGCCACTATCACTAATACTTAATGTAAACATTTGATGTTTTTTTTACCTGCTGTAAGGCAATGGGTTGCACCACCTGCGGTTGTGTGTTGCGCACTGTGGTGGCATATTTGTATGGGGGCATGGCACGAGGCGTGGACACTCCCATGGAGGGGCGAGGACCCACTGGTTGTCCAGTGCTTCCTACAAGATGGGGAAAGGCCTGTTCAGTCTAGACAACCATCAGTGTCTTACTTCAATCAAACTGTATAATTAAATGACGACACATGAAATATACAGCTGGTTTTCAAGTAATTCAGCTCATCCTTTCAAAATCCTCTTAAATTGTATAACTGTATTATGTTGTGCACATGAACTGTTTTGTTAGATTTATATTACAACAGACTAGTGATATAATTGCTGTCCATATATGTTTTTAAGAATGTCAGAAGTCAGAAGGAATCAAAGGTTATCGCTCTAGAATCTTTGATCAGAATCCTTACCGACTCGCTGAGCCCCGGCAGGCATGCCGCGTGGGCCCTGGGCAGTGGCGTTAGGGGCCATGTGTCTGAGGTTGGCACGGGGACCAGGCTGGCGCAGAGAGTTGGGCATGCCCTGGAAACTGCCTGAAGACCACAAATTTGCCATCAGTGTACACAAAAATAGAGCAATCCTTATCTGGAATTGCTGACCAGGCTGTGGATATTGTATAAAGTAGAAGTAGAGTTGTATAAAGTAGAAGTACATAGATAGTCCATAGATGTACTCTATACTCTATACTCTATAGATGTAACTGCAATACTAGTAGTATGATGTTACAAAGTTGAAACCATGTCATATCATACTACTCATGATGTAACTACATCTGTAAGTACTTCTACTTCTACAACTCTAAGTTCGGTACAGATTGATGGATGCAGGCCATGTGTCGATCTGCAAACTGTATACATGGTTCTGAAATCCATACCCACATACTTATACTGTACAATTCTCCCAGTTTAGCAATCAATCTCAGAGATTTGAATTGCAAAACTGTGTCTACAGTCTACACTCCTGGGGGGTATACTAAGAACATGGTTAAGTGATAAACCCGGCTTAGGTAACCTACAGGAAGCTGTAAACCTGACAATAGATATACCGGCAGGCATCATTTAGTTAAGAAAACGAGGTTCTTCTCACAGGGTTATCTTGGCTTGCTACTGAACCAGCTTCTTAGGTACCCCCGTGTAGGTAGGCATCAACTCATGTGCATGCTGGACACAGTGAACATGTCTGAAAGATACAGGGTTTGCATGGAACATGGGATCCAGAAAACACGGGAAAGACTTTCAGCTTACTCTTCCTGCATAATCAATGATCTGGTAACTCACATACCATAATCACTTTCGATACAGGGGAACAGAGGCAGATATCCAAGGTTCAGAAAGCAAAATCCCTGCTACGTATTTGCTCCAGCCAATTCAATGAACCCGCTGATCCTAATTACCACAGCTCTTCATCCAGGTTAACGAGCAAATTGGTAAAATCGTCTGATATTAGGGCACAGGTAGAAGGAATACTAAAATGTAGTATTTAGTATTTAGTCTAAAAGGTGTGACGTGTCATGTACGTTACGCCCCTTTTGGGGGGAAAACACTGGGGGGGAAACATTGGGGGAAAAGCCAATGCAAGTCAATTGGGAGTGTTGGGAAAAAATAAACAAAAGACAAGGACCTGTAGACTAGCGTTGTTCACGCTCAACATGCCGAAGACATGTTGTGTTGTCGGCTGTTCAAATAGCCAAACATCTGTGGCCTTTTTCCCCCAAAGAGGGGATTAACAGACATTCACAAACAAAGTACCCGGATGGCCAGTTATACGTATATCTGGCAGGACTTTTACTTTCTCAATCCAGTTTGTACCCCTGTGGTTGTGTGCCCCTTAGTCTGGGTGTTTTTCAGTGTCATGCTGTTACGTCTGGGGTTTTTTCCATCCATATTTCTCACCTTGTCCTCTGCCACCCTGCTGTTGCCAGCGTGGGTTGGGCCGCATCTGGGCAAGCTGATTGGGTGCGTAGTATGTGGTCCTGTTCTGAGCCTAGGAGGAAAAATGTGTGTTATCAATAGGGCTGTAACGATACACTCAACTCACGATTCGGTTCGTATCAAGATCTTCGGTACACCGTGCGATTAAATGTTGTTGTTTTTTTCATTAAAAAAACTAAGAATGATCATTCATAGGTAGAGCAGGTTACAAGTTGCTACAAAGTATTTAAAAAAAAATGAATAATAAAAACATATATAAAAAATAATAATGAGGATTTGAAACTTGGAAGCACTATCACATCACATCATATCATGTGGTTGTTTTCTCCACTGAAGGGTAAGAGAACTTTGAAAAAGCCAATCACGATACTGCCTTCTTACACGGAGATACAGTATCGTGACTCTGTGTATCACAATTTTGTGGTTCGATACAATATCCCTACAGCCCTAATTATTAACAATCAGATGAAGACTAAAGCCTCTACACAAGACATCAAGTCCATATGAATCTCATCGAAGGGATCAAACCGTGCTTCACAAATTATGGGAATCAATTCTGCACTCCTGTGATCATAGCAGGGAAGGTGAAGGTGAAAACTAGCACTACTCTCTCACAGTCTTAGACTAAGTCCATAATCCCAGCAACAACAAAAGTGCACCTACAACCTATTGCATTTCACCACAGGATTTTTTCATCTCCTTTACTCCTTATTCCACCTGGAGTTTGAAACAGCACAACACATTCTCAATCTTTAAAATATGTCCTTACACTGGAACACACTGCCACACTATCTATCAAGTACACATATTGTATACATATTGAGTCTAATGGTACTGAAAACTAAGCCTTATGACTACCCAAGAATCAGAAACATAGGGTCTTTCTCAAAGCCTAGGCCAGTGTCCTTCCACGTGTATCAGCCTAATTGGTCACTCCCAGTGATTGCATACCCTTTATTAATCATGCTCAGTGATTGGATACTCTGCAGAGTTCGCCAAAGAGTATCCAATCACTGGGCTTGACTAATTAGGCTGATACACTTGGAAGGACACTGGCCTAGGCTTTGAGAAGGACCCATAGTTAGACAAAGATGTCTTAGCATCGTCCTCATGCCGGGAGACAACTTGTCTCAAAATAAAAGCCATTTTGTAGAGTTTGACATTAATTTTGTACCAGTGTACGCTGAATAATTTTTAACTGTACCAGGCCACAGTTGAGGTGCTGAGCTTGAGATCACAATACATGAAATTCATATCCATGGATGTACATAATTTTCCCAGTTAAGCAATCAATCAATCCATAAGGTTTGAATTGCAACACACTTGATCATGTACAAGGCTGGATAGTAGTGAACATGTCTGAAAGATACAGGGTTTGTGAGGAACATGGAGTCCAGCAAACACGGGAAAGACTTTCAGTTCATTCTTCCTGCGTTATCAATGATCTGGTAACTATCACATACCACGATCACTTTCGATACAGGGATACAATGCTCAAGTTTAACTGAGAGGAGCTCAAATCCACCTCTTCAAATTGTACTTGTGTACTATGCCCTACACAACATCCTCATTCCCACCATATCTCATCATTCAGGTAGATGAACTAACTAGTGAAATATTACATTGAGAAGAATGAGATGGCAATCACATTGATTTAACCCGTTCGTAATCTGTTGTAATCTGTTGTAATCTGTTGTCGTAATCTGTTACTTAAGGCTCTCGGTAATGTCATAACAATGTTGTTATGATGCAGTTGAGTATTTTCAGCAAATAGTGAATAGGCCCGCCAGCAACCCCATCTGCACAAAGACGCTATGGAACCATCTTGTATTCACATTAGAGCACAAACTCCAACACTCAACCAACCTCGTAATTCTCACACTTAGCCACAGCATCAGCTCTTACCTGGGGCACGGCAGGCATGAAGTACCCGCTGGCGGGCTGGAACTGGTTGATGATGGCGTTGGCGGGCATGGCCCTCATACCGGCAATGCGCTGCATGTACTGGTTGGTGAGGTGGGCCTTACGCTCCTCTTTGCGCTGGGCCAGGGCCACGTAGAGTGGCTTGGAGCCCACGATGCGGCCGTTCATCTCGGTCACCGCCTTGGTGGCCTCCTCGGGGGAGGAGAAGCACACGAAGCCGAAGCCCTTGGAGCGCCCTTCTTCCAGCATGACCTGTAATAGGAGGGGTGAACCAGGGTGAGGGATGGCTATCGGCCGACACATGTTGGCCTTTCTAATAGCGTTGCTCTCAAGCAGCAATCAGAAACCTTGTATATCCACTTTTCATTGTTTTTTTTACACATCACTAGTTTCAAAATTGATAGCACTTTATAGCACTACATCACTTTCAATGACTATAACAGTGTTCCATCGGCAGAACAGTGAAAATGTATGATTCACATAGAATGAGAAGCAACCAAACCCTTAAGATACAACCTTAAAAATGTCTACAACAGTGATTCTCAAACTGTTTCAAACCGAGGACCACTTTGTCCCCCAAAAAATGTTCAGGGACTGAACTGACTGAATTGACAGTTGACGGGTGGTATTTCGACACTGTTAATTTTGATGCAGATCACTTACTTGTTATTCACATTTACAAGCCTACCTAATTGTGAATATAAGACTTCAGACATGTTTGGCTTTGTAATAATGTTATAAGTATAGCCTAGCTAGCTTGTCTAGGAAAAGTAGAAATCCCCTTGCGGACCACCTGAGCTCTGTCGTGGACCACCAGTGGTCCCCGAACCACACTTTGAGAATCACTGGTCTACAACATATTGTTTTACATAATAGCTGTACATATTATTTGTAAACAATCTAAGAATCTTCAGCCATTCTTGTGCATTCTTACCTTAGCACTGGTGATTGAGCCAAATGGAGAGAACTCTTTCCTCAATTTCTCATCGTCAATTGTGTCATCCAAATTCTTAATGTAGAGATTTACGCCCTAAAAGTGACAGACACGGGTTAAATGTGTTGAAGGATGTGGGGTAGGTTCAGAAATAGTTATAAATGATTGGTTGACTAGCATTATGCATTCTACCACTTGTGGACTTATGATGAATGTATTTTACAGTATGCTACAGTGCAGGGTGAAATGAACATGTCTGAAAGATACAGGGTTTGCAAGGAACATGGGATCCAGAAAACACGGGAAAGACTTTCAGTTCACTCTTCCTGCATAATCAATGATCTGGTAACTATCACATACCATGATCACTTTCGATACAGGGGATCACAATGTTCAATACAGCATCAATTTGGGACAAACTCTGTCGAAAAAAAATATGTAGAATCTATAACAGCATCTCTCTTCATTTCCAAACTCACCTGGTATCTGCTTATTCTCTCCTGTTTGAGTTGTTCGAATTTCCTCTTGAGCTCTGCCTGCCTCTCCATCTTCTTCTGGGCGCGACCCACAAACACAGTCTTGCCGTTCAGCTCTGTTCCGTTCATCTCCTCCACTGCCTGAGGAAACACCGCAGTTACCCTCCGACAATACCATGAATTATAATTGAATTATTGATGATGATCAAGGTATGCTCACAACATGTCTTTTGGTGTTTGGTGTTTCAAAGTAATCTCCTTGAAGATAGTGAAAGCTAGCCCAGTAATGCCCAGAATATGTGTTTTGCCTGGTGGGTTGATCTGGCCTTGCACCATAGGGGATAATGATAGCTGGACCATGATTCTGGCCTCTGATACAAAGTTCTGTCTAGTGTTTAATCTGTGTACCGAGTCATTTACAATGCTCTTAGCACAGTGACTTTGTAACTATGGTGCAAGTTCAGACTATACATTTCATATTAAAGTCTGCTTTGCCAGGCTAAGTCAAAGCCATACTAAAATTCTGAAATCAGGCCTATCTGGGAATCAGAGTGCTGGCATATACTATACTAAAATACAGTCTTGAAACCTTTATAATATTTTATAATATTTAATACGGATTGATCTCATTTTCATTTAGAAGACACATTTCAGCTATTCTGAACTGAAACGTGATGGTCAAGCAGTGTGAGTGAGTGTCCTCATTGAGCTCTGCTGTAGATAATTACCTTATTAGCGTCTTCGTGTTTCTCGTAGCTGACGAAGCCAAACCCTCTGGATTTTCCTGTGGGGTCTGTCATGACCTTGACGCTCAGAGTCTTGCCTGTCAAAAGATCATGTGAAAGACTCTCAGTTCTCTATTTTTCACAGGGGTGTATGAAGCAGAAATAAAAATCATGATATAAGTACAACACTTTGATATAAAACTGTTGTTACAACATTTATTCCACTGTATCTACCAAGTGTTTTTTTCTTTTCTTTACTTCTTCTTCTACATCTACTTCTAAATATTTTTGGGCTTTTTTATTGCCTTTATTTGACAGGACAGTGAAGGTAGTGACAGGGAGTGAGTGGGCAGAGATAGATGGGGAAGGGTTGGCAAAGTAGGCCGGGAGTCGAAACCGTTTCGGCAGCAAGGCAAACGAGTGCCCTACCATTTGCGCCATGGTAGGGCCCTACATCTACTTCTACTTCATGCTCCTTTGCTTTTGGTACAGTACCTTCAGGATTTTGTTGTAAATAAGCAAATCATGTATTGTGACTGAATAACAAGCAGAACATACCGTATTTGTCAAAAAGTTCTTTAAGTCTGTCATCATCCATATCTTCTCCGAAGTTCTTGATGTAAACATTGGTGAACTCCTTTGCTTTGGCCCCAAGCTCTGCTTCTCTCTCTTTCCGAGATTTGAAGCGGCCCACAAACCTGCGTGAAAGAAGACGAACCAAAATCACAGTCGATGTGAATAAGATCTGGACAAGTATGGCTCAGCGAACCATTTCATTTGTTTTGTTTTGGTCAGTCTCTGTTTGGGATGTATAATGGTTGTCACAATAACAGCAGGAACGTGTTTGTTGGAGGGAGGAGGAGGAGGAGTGTTTGACAGGACACTGAGGAAGAAAATGCGGCCAGACGGCAGAAGGTCCTCCCATGAACCCCCCACTGCAATGTTAATGAGTTATACAATGTTAAGAGGAGATGCACATGCTAAACATGGATGGATGACACAAAACAGACACAAGCACAGACGGAACGTCTGGAAAAGAGGGAGAGAGCTTGAGAGAGGGAGAGAGGAGGAGAAGGAAGAGGAGGAGGAGGAGGGATGTCCAGAGGAACTGCAGAAAGAAATCAAAGGGAAAGGTGGTGGGAGGTTTACTTTTTTGTTTTCTCTGCGTTTCGCATCAGTTCCCTATGCTGGGACTGTACCTTGCCAAGCCGACCTCTCCCACTCCATGCTCCAGCAGAGTATTGCTGCACTCTCGCCATCACTAAAACACACAAGCGTGGTTACACACAAGACAGCCTGGCACACACACACACACACACACACACACACACACACACACACACACACACACACACACACACACACACACACACACACACACAAACACACACACAGTACGTACAAACACGCACACATGTGCACGCGCACACACACACACACACACACACACACACACACACACACACACACACACACACACACACACACACACACACACACACACACACACAGTACGTACATCCATCTGCTATACATACATACATACATACATACATACATACATACATACATACATACATACATACATACATACATACATACTGTACATACATACATACATACTGTACATACATACTTACATACATACATTCCTATACACACACACATACATACATACATACATACATACATACATACATACATACATACATACATACATACATACGTACATACATACGTACATACAATACATACATACATGTGTACGCACACATGCATTAACACAGAGGTCAGAGCACCCCACTGGCAAAGAGAAACTGTGAGAGGGTTTATGTTAAATTGTCCATTGTGAGAACACCGCAAACATCTAGCGAGGTTCATTAATGTCTTGATGCAAAGGCCACACTGGAGGTCACACTGTATCATCATGAACACTTGAGATTGCCTGGTGAACCAGCTGATGGATTTACCTTCACCCAATTGCTAATGCCAGCTCATGACATGCACGTAGGGTGGCTATTAGCTTGCCTAGGATGCACTACAATTGAAATGCAGCACACAAGTCATGTCACTTGCAAATACTCCTGGGAATGCTGCCAGGGAAAACTGTAGCCAGACCCTGCTGTGTACAAAATGAAATGAAGCTTGAGGTAGACGGGTTTACCAGGCTACCCTTGAGAGACACTAACTGTTTGACAACAATCGGGCCCTGGCGATCTAACTTCAGGATGAAAGCAGAGGAGTCCCTGCTCATTGATCACGAGCTTCAAACAAAACGTTCACTTTCGACGGCAGCGCAACGTGTCTCCATATATGGCCATAACTTGTGTCGGTCGGTCGGGAGGTATTTGATCGTGTGTTGTGTGGTCTGTGATCTGTGCCTCTGTTTTTGTTCACGTGTGGCCAAAGCCATGTCACCCGCAGCCCCATCACTGGACACTCACACCTTGCGGTCGTTCAGAAGCATGCCGTTCATCTTCTCGATGGCACGGTCGGCGGCGTCCTGCGTCTCGAAGTGCACAAACGCGTATCCTTTGGAGCCGTTCTCATCACACACCACCTGTCAGAAAAACATAAGGACCCTTGGGTTACTTCCACATGCCAACCCATGCACATTTACTACTGACCTGCCATCACCAACGACCAGGTCCTAAGCATGTTTACAAAAACAAGATATCTTGGTGACCCGGTTGACCCTTTAGGGTCACATGGTTTAAACTTGGGATATAGATCATGTTCACATTCCTTTATGAGGATATGTCCGCTGACACACTACATGCTGAAGATCTCCTTTTAAAGGATGGCAATCCTTGGCCTTGAACTACAAGCTCCCACAGTGATCTTTCATCATCATCTTCATCCTCTTTCTTCTCCTCCTCCTCCTCCTGCTCCTCTACTCTGACCATCCTGCACTGACCCAAACGTGGCGTCATAGTATGTTAGTAGTGAATCCGAGGAGTTTAATAGGACATGACAGACCAAAGAAATTAGCGAGCTCTCTAAATACTGACATGATTTTAAGTGACAGCAAAACATAATGAAGGCTTTTACATCAATCCATCCTCTTGAATGCCTTGGATTGTCTAATAAGGAACCTTAAGGTGAAGGACCTTTAGTACAAGGTAGGATGGCATCTTTTGCGTGGTGCCCGTGGAATGCCAGTCTCAAAATCTACATCGTAATGAAAAAATGCTGTTCAAATAAACTAGCTGTGAGACTGTTTTTCATCACGGAATGCCAGCAGTCGATACAAATCTGAACACGGTATGTAAAGGGATATTTCAAATGAAAAGTGTTTCCCACGACACTCGTTCGGTCCGACGCTGTCAAAAGTTGCATGTGGGGTTTTCTGACAGTGGACCGTGGAAGTGGTCGCGAGAGCCATCGTTCACTTACTAATGACTCGCATACGAATCGGCGGACTCGAGACCGTGATAAATTCAACTCTGAATCCTACCTGGAGCCCCTTTAAGCTGAAGACCACAACAAGACTCCACTATAAAAAATGCAGTGTTAATTCAACACGTAGAGAGTATTTTTTAGACCAAATACACTCTTGAACTGAGGTTCCTAAACTTCACCATGACAAGACCCCCCACATACCGGGAGATAACACGGGTCGTGCCACAATATTTTTCATGCACACTATTTTTCACAACCATAGTCTAGATCTGTGTGTCAGTGCCCCAGTGAAATATATGAAATAAAAGACATAACATTGCAGAATAATAATATTCAGAAATGCAATAGATTATTATAATGCCGTTCTTAACTAACAGTGTTGAATTAACACTGCATTTCTACTGTCTTTCTGCCCCCAAGGTGGGCACATTTACTTTATATACGTTAGAGAAGAGCACTAGCAGACCTTGCAGGAGAGGATGTTCCCGAAGGCGGAGAAGGTGTCGTACAGGGCCTTGTTGTCGATGGACTTGTCCAGGTTCTTGATGAAGACGTTTCCGACTCCAGATTTCCTGAGCGACGGGTCTCTCTGTGACCACATGATTCTGATGGGCTTCCCTTTCACCACGTCAAAGTTCATGGTGTCCAGGGCTCTCTCCGCTGTAGAGGTAGAATGTTTGGAAATAAACGTTATTTCACAATGAAAATCAGGGTTTCCCCCAGCACTTTATTGCTAAGGTGGCCACCTTGACAAGAAACACCTACCACTTTGACTAGGTCCCGTGAAAAGATGAAGATTTCATGTTGTGAATGTAATTCTAAAGCTGCTTAACCAAAAAATATATACTTTTAACCCCCCACCAGCTTGACTAACAAAAATTCTGGGGGAAACACTGATTAAAATATTCATTATAACAGTCTCACCAATAAAGATGAAGAATCGGCTCACTCTGCTCCATGGCTTTATTTGACTTTATTTGTCTGGCCTTCTTTGGCCATCTGAAGTTCATTCAAATAAAACCACTGAGCAGAGTGTATGGCTTCATCATTTTCATTGATGTTAGAACACCAATAGCACATGCCTCAGCAAAGACTTTGATGTGTGATACTAGCAAACAGTCCATCAGATACAAATTGTCATTGAATTCATTCAAGGGCTAATATCAGACTTAGGTCATAGCGATTAATGCATGCATTAATCCAGATCTTCGATGTGCACTTCCATGCATACGTTCAATACAACAAAACTCAGCCAAGTGCGGAATATTAACTCTTCCACATGTTAACTAGGGCTGGAGGAGCCATCTGAATCATGAAATGGTATACAATATGATGTTTATTTCATCTCACATTCCATGCTGCAACAACAGCTGTTGGGTAGAAGCGGACAGAGTGTTTCCCATGCTGTGCTCAATTAGTACTCTGCTGGCTATAGACATTACCATGCAAACACAATCAAGAATGCACTGTTAATTCAACACTGACAGAGTTAAATACTTAAAGAGTTCATGCATCTTCTAGATTAGAGTGTATTTGATCCCAGAGTACTCTCTAAGTGTTGAATTAACACTGCATTTTTACTATGTACAGGTCAAAAGAATGCAACTGTTTCTGATACTGTTACTGAACAAGACTGTGTTTATTTTGACTCATTGTCAAAAAAGTTTTGTTTTTTTAAACTTTAGTTTACGACATAACAGTGATTCCTGACCAGAGGGATGCATACCACTAGGGGTAGGCTAGCACATTGCAAGGGATATGTGGAAAAATTAGATAATAACACATGTATGGAGCATAGTCACATGGGGAGTAAGATGTACTAGTGCATGAGTGACGGGGTATCCATGGTATGACAAAAAGACTTTGATAAAAAAAGGTTGGAAAACGCTTCTATAGAATATCATCACAAACAGTTAACAGGTATTAAGGAATCTCAAAATTGGGCACGTGGATTTATTACAGCCTCCAAAAAAAGAACAGAAAATGGTGCTTGTAAATGGCAGTGCAAAACACTGTTTAAACATTACAGAGTGAACTTGAAGTAAAAAGAATCAAAAAAGAAAAAAAGAAAGAAAGGCAAACATGATGACAAAACTATGAGGTGGGTTTTAAGGGAGGGGTTTATGAGGAAAAAACATGTAAATAGACTTCTTTAAATAACCATTACAAGAAATTGCTTCAGCATTCCTGTCCGTAGTGTTTATCTGCTCTTTATATACTCAAGATAAGGAATGTGTAAACACTTCATGATAAGGCTGACCAAAACAACGAGTATAGCCTACGCATTGAATGTTAACACAATGACAAACACACATTGAGCTGATTCTTTAGATAACTTTGCTTTGAACTACTAGCATTTAACTAATCTCCATTTCATTCAGTGCGACCATTTCACAATGATTTTTAATTCACGTCCATGCGGGTGTGAGTGAGCACATGTTCTGTTGCGACACCACAACATGCGGTTGTAAACAGATGGCGGGCCAGGCAAAAGCACATGGTGCTTCACACAAATAGAACAACACACAAAACATCTCTTAAAACCAAGCAAATGGCAAACGTTACGCACACTGTCATTCATTCAAGTCAAATTGAGCAAATGGTCTATGTAAATGGAAATGACTTGGTGTGATGTAAATAAACTTCTTTACTTTGCTACACCTTATTGAGACAGTTGGCCTTAATAAGTAACCAGTTATCAGAACAAAGTACATTATTACAAAATATACAAAATAAGTCGGCATTGCATAATATATTTTTTTTATCTATTGGCACATTTTTTACATTTTCAGTAAAGCTTCTTTCTATACTCTCAGCACAATACCATTGATACTGTTGAACACTTTTTTAAATCAATCAATTCAATCATCATTTTTACTATCCAAATGTACATGGGAATGTGACTTCATTGCTGATGAAGCACAACATCAACTATTTTGAGTGTGATCACGTTCCCTATCTGAAATGTGTACTGTATCTCCCAAACCAAACCAAAACCACAGCAAACTGGACCCAAATCAACATGTGTTTACTGTGGTCCCCCTCTCATGCGTGTCTCATGTCAAACTGGGCACACATGCCAACTAGAAAGCTTCCCTTTGTCCCCGTCACTCCACATCCCCACAGCCACACACACACACCCTGGGCTCCGGCGCTAAAAATGTCTGGTAAACAAAACGGAGCTGCCTTGCGTCTGCTGGCATCAGCAGTTTGCTCTGCAATTGTACTTTACGTACATGGAGCTCAGGGGCTGGTGGCATCATCCAGCCACTAACTCTGGAAGCTTCCCAAGGGAGTTGCTTTATGTTAGGCGGAAAATATATAGGCCTACAGTACGTACATCCAAAAAGAAGTTGAAATTAACACAAGCAACACAGGTAGCCTACAATAGATGACAGATGGTGAGTTTTTTTTCATAGTAAACTTCCAACAAAATGGAGGGGGATGGGAGAGAGGGGAGGACAGTGGCTAGCTAGGCTACAATTACACTAGGCTAACAACAGGCTGGTGGGGGGGCGGAGGTGGGGCACAGCAGAGCAGGCTAGCCCCACATGGCTTCACGCTATCCTGCCTGTAGTGGGTCCTTCTACAGCACCCTTCTTGCCTACACCGTTGGACAGGCAAAGACTGGACAGCCCTGCGAGCCTATGTCTATATTTAGAGCTCTGGGGTCCTGGGGAGTTATGTGCTGGCATGGAGTGCGAGTTGAGAACTCTCTGCCATTGATGGGGGTGAGACACATTCAACAAGAATGTGTAGATGAGCAGGCCCAGATCTGGCAGCAGTTTACAAAATGCAGCTGTTCCACACTACACACTAACTCTCTGGCCTGTGGCTAGTGCTACGCCAACACACCACACCACACCACATTACTGGCTACTAACGGTACTACTGTTGGGGAGCCCTCCCTCTCTCCCCACATGGTGGACAACGCCACAGCACGTAGTACAATTTAGCACCCACCATGTTTCTCTCCCTCCACCAGTCTCATGCATCTCACAGAGAGACAGACCAAAACAGAGAGAGAGAGAGAGAGAGAGAGAGAGAGAGAGAGAGTGAGAGAGAGAGAAAGAGAGAACAGCAAACAAAGGGACAGGGAGAGACAGAGACAGTCATATAAGGAAAGTAAGACAGAGAGAAAGAGAGAGCGACAGAGACAGAAAGACAGACAGACAGACTGACAGACAGACAGACAGACAGACAGACAGACAGACAGACAGACCCACTTCTCACTGTACGGGACAAGTGGGTTGGGACTTGGCACCTCCTCTGTCACCTGCTTCAGCTGACATACACATACAGTATATACATCCTCCTCCTATCAAGCGATCGCTTTATTCATGTTTGAGTTACGTGTAATCAGAGGTGTTACAAGTAAAACTACTCTCTGGTTCACTCTATTTGAGTGTTTCTATCTCATTAGGTACAATGGATTAACTGGTGGCTAAACTATCTAATATCATGTAGGCCTACCAGAGTTGTAATTACCTCAGTCGGAGTACTATTACTTCAAACACCTCTGCATGTAGCATTATGTGAGAAGCCGGCAACTTTTTTCTGCCAGTACACACCACTGTCAGACCGTAGCAGATACTTACATCTGCCAGAGGGTTCTGCCAATTCCACACAAGCTAATGAACCCATAGATAGTAGTACGCACTGTACACCTATGCCAAGCAAGCTGCTAAACCCCACTGATACTAGTGTGTACATCATCTATTCCACGCACGCTCTTAAAGCCACCGATAGTAACACTTCAGGAGCAGCCTGAGCCAAGCGAAGCCTTGTGTTACAGTCGCAGGTGTGGGTGAATGGGCTGGCGTGTCTGACACAACACTTGACGGGGAGGTGACACTAGAGCGTGGCCTTTTTGTTGGCTTGGCGTGTAGTGGTCAAGAGGCTACTGTGAGCTCACACACTATATGTACTCACAACCTACTCCACGCTGCTGCCTTCCTAGGCAGACAAGAATGGCCATTACGGTACACTGCATACAGTACAGGTTAGCTTGGTCTGACCATACCCTGGTACTAGAATGACACTTTTCTGGACTGGAGCGTATGTCTGACTAGAAAGGTTGGTCTAGTAGGCCTATGCAGTAGTCATGTTTAATAACTGCAGATACCGGAAGACGTAATTGTTGGACCACATGATGATCTCAATGGAGATTCATAGCGGATTCTTATGGACAGTACTTGACTGGGAAATGCTGCCGTTCCTTGGTGCATATGCTGTGTGTCCACATAGAACTTAACCATGGAGTATGACAACACAAGTGAGCATAGGGGGGATGTACAACTCTATTCCACAGATGACAACAATGTGTCTGTCCCTTTCTGTCCACTGTCTTCTGCTATTCTTCTGTCAGGTGTTGAGATAATAGAAATTCATTTCACAAAAGCCATCCTCCCCTGGCAGCCCTTTAAATAGGATCAGAAATGGGTCATTTTAGGATACACGATATGGGGCAAACAGGGCACACTGCGAAACGGTTTGACACCAAATAATGGGAAATTGTAGCCACAAACACAGACTATTGAAGAATGCCTATTGCCTATGCTTAAAGTGACACCGCATCCAAACAGCTGAGATGCACTTGTGCGCTAGAAGTAGGGCACTGCTTCTATATAGGTCAAATCACACATGCTAAAATTCCCAAAGATACCTTTATCTTGGTGTTTGGCATAACATGGCATAGTCAAGGTTATACCACTGACGTGTTCTTGCACTACATGTGGGCATTGCTACATATTTATGTGTGAGAGAGAGAGAGAGTGTGTGTGTAGTGACACAGGGGGCGACACCCCCTCCCCCCCCCCCCCATCCTTTTTCCAAGGAATACTATGGACATTGTACTAGGCAGAGAGACTATGGACACTCCTGGACACTTTATGAACACTTTGTCTTGGCTTCTATGTGCCACTTGGCTAAGGCACATGTTAACACTGTGGACTTTTACACTTTATATTTGGTGTGTGTGTCGTGTGTGTGTGTGTGTGTGTGTGTTTGTGTGTGTGTGTGTGTGTGTGTGTGTGTGTGTGTGTGTGTGTGTGTGTGTGTTAGAGAGAGATGCCTTGGCAAAATGTATGCAACAGTAAGCTATATATGATTATTTTATGTGTAAATATGTGTATTATGTCTTGTGGGTAATGTCTTTATTTATGTGTGTATGCTACTTGGCACCTTAATTTCCCTCTGGGATCAATAAACGATACTCTACTCTACTCTACTCTACTCTATTTTACAGTGGGACTGTTTTTCTTTCTTTATTTAGCAGCCTGGGGCTCAAGAAAAACACCAGTCTGGACAAGGCATTTTTCGATACAGCCATTATAGGTGACAAGAAAAAACTATTGATCAGTAATCAATACCATGTAAAATATATTTACACCACTAGGATCTTTGCCATAGGCAACAGCGCCCACGCCAGTTGTTAAAAACCTCCACGTGTTCCCTACACAGCGCTTGTCATTGGCTTGTGCATGTTATGGCATTACTACGCATAACATGACATTCTTTTGTATTTGGTTAACTTTTGACACAATACATCACACACTATGACCATGTGCACTATGTCGTTACAATCCAATTTCTAATCTGCAGATCATTATTCTTATCTATTTAGCTTCTGATTTGGCACAATTTTGATTCAGTGCCTGCCATATTTCAACACATTAAGTCTCCAAAAAGTACCCGGGTGGTTTCTATTAGCTGTGTTATTGAAAGGGCGGACTTGCTCATTGGGAATGAATACATAACAAATATTTAGGCTATTGACAAGACCTTACTACTAGCAGGTTCCATGTAGACCAAAGTACAGCGGCATGCTACACGGTCGTAGGGTTCACCCACCACCGCTGCATATAGACCTGGATCTACCCACACAGTTGAGTGACGGCACCATTGGAGTGTACCGCAAAGCATGTGCCGGTGAAATGCATACAGAGACAATAATGACTGAAGATGCAGGTTTTATGTTCTTACCGTCTGGTGGTTGTTGGAAGTTGACATAAGCATAGCCAAGAGATCGGCGGGTAATCATGTCACGACAAACCCGAATGGACAGGACCGGTCCGGCAGGGCTGAATTTCTCGTACAGCATAGCCTCCGTGATATCTGGGTGCAGGTCGCCGACATAAAGAGAAGCCATCGGATAACTCCCCGCAGTCGCTGTGTTCATTTCTCGGACTTGATTATATTTGGGCGCAACGTTTTGCTAGGGACAACCTGGAAAATTGCAACTAGTTCGGCGCAATAATGTCTTCGAGTCGAGCTGTTAAAGAAGACTGAACACGATGCTCTGGTGGCACCAGACAACCGTGTGTCCGTCGCGATGAAACTTTTACGCACACGCCAAAATCTGAATGCCGCTTGAAATGACAGGGTCCGAACGCAAGTAATTCCAGTGTATCTTCAAAGTAGTTCCTTTCTTTGGTATCACTTTTCCTTAAACGTCGGATTAAGCCCGAGGCCTTCTGTTTTGTTTTGCAAACAAAAAGAAATAGGAAAATAAATAGTCGGTAAAATATGCGATTTTTATATTATTTTTTTTCCTTTAGTGTAGTCTTGAGATTGTTTTTTATGAAGGTTTTATATGTTTTGTATTTTTTATATATTTTTTCTTTTTTTAAGAGACTGAAGAACAGTGAGTTAGACACTCACGGTTTAGTGGCCGGTGAAAGAGACTGCGTGGGAAAAGCATGGGGACTTTATAGACTGAGCAGAGGAAATAGCAGCCAGGGTCAAACTTGGGATAGAAAAAAACAGAGCATGCGGTGTAAAAGGGAGAGCGAGCTGTACTGTCACAACTACTGAGCTTAGCTCCCCACAGCGACATCTGGGTGTGACTGGTGGGGAGGAATGGACTCGCAATTGTGTCCACAGAGCACCCACGCGCGTAAAAACGTGAAAATGACACAATATCAGAACGGACACAAAGCTCCCGTTTTTATCCAATTATATATCATACTCCTTACAATTAGTGATTGCTATTAATGATTAATTACAAGTGTATAAAATGATAACCGTGAAATGTGCGCAAAATAGAATCCGTGGAGCCTGCAAAGTTATCTGCCATAACATCCTCCACAAACAATGAAATTCTTTCTGCTAATCACCAGTGATTCATCTTTATGAAATAAAACAATTTCTAAAATATTTTCATTGTCTCGTGATCTATTTTTTAAAAAAACTTTCAGACTTCAAACTTTCAGAATTGCTACAGGCCTCCATTCACTTGCGCAGGCCTATAGCTACCATCCCCTTATTCCATTTAGATTATTTGCGCACGTTATATTGTTATTATTGGTGGTATAGTAGTAGTAGTAGTAGCAGCAGCAGCAGCAATAGTAGTAGTAGTAGCAGTAGTAGTAGATAGGCCTATATCTTTACATAGTAATATAGACTATATAGCCTATAGGCTATATATATATATATATTTAAACAAGTGCATTTTTTAATCATTTCTGTGATCATTAAGTCTTTGCCTTGCCTGCATGAAAAATGTGAAAACATTTGCGATATCATGGTGCAGTAGGTCCATTTTCATCTGTTCAAAGACCCAGGTAGAAGTAATTTGCTGCCCCCACTGGCGAAAACACCGATAGCATAGCGCAACACTCTCCTGCAAAAAAGTTATCGCAAGGTGTTCTTGCATTCTGCTGTATATCAACACATCCTTGTAAATCATAGGGTTAGGGTACACTGAATAAACACTTTTTTTTTTTTTTTTTTACAAATAAGATCCCTCCACGCGTAGGTTAAAACTCTTCTTTTAAAAATCCAAAACTTTTCAGACTTTGCCTTTGCGCATAGATCATTGACCGCACTGTGAGCGCTCTTTAATCAATAAGCATGCCACTGGACACAAAGAAATAGCCCTCCGGTCAACGTCGCTTACAAAAGACATGCCGACCTTATTTTTTTTTTTACAGCGGCCAGGCAGGATTTTCATCGGTATTTCTAGCCTCGTTTCCTTCCCCAGGTGAGATGAGGGTGTGGCGATCCTAGTGCAACCCGATGCTCATCCTGAAGCTTCCTGTATGTTCACTCACAGAGGGCGGACAAACGTGTTATAACCGAAATCTTCTTATTATGGATATTTGTAAAACGTGCTAGAATGGCCTAAGAATCGGGATTAAAAATGGTGAAATCGGGTAAGTTATTTAAATTCCGAAACCAATTACCAATTCGTTTTATAGCTATAGGAAGTTTGCTGTGCTTAAAGGTAAACTAGTTTGCCTGTTCACGCATTGCAGGGTGCGGCAGTTGGAGTAGGCAGCAAGGGTGACATGATAGCATAAAAAACTTCAGAAAAGAAAGGGAGTTTGAAGATGTTTATGGAAGTCACGTTTTGTGTTTAATGTAAACTTGGATAGTGACATTTCAGTACATAGCTTCTATAATGCGTGCATTCCAAATAGTGTGTGTGAAAAAAGGGATTTGTACTGACATTAAAAGCTATAGGCCTATGCACTGACAGGGCATGACCAGAAACCTATAGGTCAAAGTTGAATTATTTTTGTTGATCATTATAGTACTTGTAAATGACATAAGGTGAAAGCTGTTTTAGGCCTGGCTGATTTTTCTTCTGATGAACTGGGAATAATCAATGTTTATATCCATAAGACAGTTTGTTTTGTAGTCTTAATTATGGGGTGAGGCCCCTACAGTTTGTGTAATCGGAACACAGTATTATACACCCCACTGGGATTAAGGAGATCATGCTGAGCACAATAGTAAAGCAGCAGGGATCTTCGAGGTGTAATAAGGCCTGACTTAAAGGGGTATGCCACTATTTTGGGGCTTAATACAGTTAAAATCGTTGACTGGGGTTTATAAAGGTGGTAAAGTGTCTTCTTTTTCATGTGAAGCGTTGTCTTGCTTTAAGACAAGTTAAAAGAGGGAGTATGTCGCTAAGCTAGTGAAAGTCAATGCATCCATGTAGCATTGCTACATGCTACACGGATCAATTGACTTTCACTAGCTTAGCGACATGCTCCCTCTTTTAACTTGGCTTAAAACAAGACAACGGCTTGCATGAAAAATAAGACACTTAACCACCTTTATAAACCCTGGCCAATGATTTTAACTGTATTAAGCCCCAAAATAGTGGCATACCCCTTTAATGGGGTCTCCGTCCTCACACCTGTTCCCGCTGGCAGAACTAACGTCTAAGTGTGTGTTTGTGTGTGTCTTTAGTTGCTGAAGCAGGAACAACCTGTTAGAATCAGCCGCTGTTGGATAGTCAAATCTCCTGTCAAAAAAATAACCTGTCAATTTACCCCTCAACTAATTAAATATCCATTTGACCAGAAAGGTTCCATTAGGGCTCTGTTTTTATTATTATGGTTCGCTGAATAGCCTTGAAAGACCTGCATTATTAATATGACAAAGACGAGTATTTGTTGTCATCACTGACCATACTGATTATTGTTTGACTATCTGAAATGAAAACTAAATATTAGCCAATTTCAACAAGTCTTTTGTTAGTCAACATCATGGATGTGCACTCTCTCTCTCTCTCTCTCTCTCTCTCTCTCTCTCTCTCTCTCTCTCTCTCTCTCTCTCTCTCTCTCTCTCTCTCTCTCTCTCCACACACAAACACACACACACACACACACACACACACACACACACACACACACACACACACACACACACACACACACACACACACACACACACACACACACACACACACACACACACAGTGTTTGCCAGTGTACACCAATGTAAAAAAAAAAAAAAAGTGCTATGAATGACTGTGTGCAGGGGTATGCTGCGCCAGCCTGGACGATGACAAGGCCCTGATGAAGATGGGCCTGGGGCTGGTGCTGGTCGGCCATGTGAACTTCCTGCTGGGGGCGCTAGTGCACGGCGCCGTGCTACGCCACATCAGCCTGCACAAACAGGCGCGCCTCATGGAGTACGCCATCTCTAACGTCATGGCCCTGGTGGCCGGACTGCTGGTGCGTACTGTAAATACTGGCCTGAACTTTACAGAGGGGTATACTGTGTCTTTTATACTGTGTCTTTGTTATGGTGAACTATACCTGCATGTTATGGGGAGCTGTGGCCTAATGGTTAGGAAGGTGGTCTGAAGATCAGTGGGTTGCAGGTTCTAACCCCACCCTTACCTGTCCCTACACCTCTATCCATGAACGAAGTGGCCTTGGGCAAGGCACCTAACCCCACTTTGCTCTAGGGTCTGTAACCAATACGCGGTCGCTTTGGATAAAAGTGTCTGCTAAGGACTTGAACTTTACTGCATGCATTATGTCCGATGTAACTATTGAACAAACGGCTATTCTACTGTTGAATAATGGTGTGCACTTTACTGAGAGAGAGCTGTGTGTGTGTGTGTGTGTGTGTGTGTGTAGTGTGTATGTGTATGTGTTTGTGTTTGTGTTTGTGTGTGTGTGTGTGTGTGTGTGTGTGTGTGTGTGTGTGTGTGTGTGTGTGTGTGTGTGTGTGTGTGTGTGTGTGTGTGTGTGGGCTATCCTACCTAACAATGGAACAGAGTGGAGTTGTACTTGTCAAAACTGGCATGGACTTTAAAGGTCTTTCTGTACTGTAGACCTATATCTGAGGTATTCCACTGGTTTATTGCAGTGACTGCAAACAATGACTGCTGAACAGACTGGATGTGTGGTCTCCCAACACCCTCATCAATGGCCGAATTGCCCTTGAGCAAGGCACCTAACCCCATATTGCTCCAGGGACTGTAAGCCATACCCTCTAGTGCATTGGTGCTCAAACTGTGGTACGTGTACCACTGGTGGTACTTGAGACATCTCTGGTGGTACTTGGGGGAATTCATTTTTTGTGCATTGATTGATGCTGATCAAGTTGTTGCAGTCGAAAATGTCTCTTTGGTCTCACATTTTGTAATATTGAACTGTATGAATCTGAGGCAAACAAGAAATTTAAAAACAAACTTGCACTAAATGTGACCGTAGCTGTTGATGCCGTTATGAACCTCTCCTGTATTGACTGGCAAAAGTGAATATGGAAGGCCTTTGCTACGATATTCTAATGTTGGTTGTCAAGGTGGTACTCGGAGAGCGCAATATTTTCTTGGGTGGTACTTCACAGAAAAAGTTTAAGAACCACTGCTCTAGTGTGTAACATAATAACTATAAATCACTTCAGAAGAAAGCGTCAGGCAAGTGTAATGAAATGTAATGTATCAAGCTTAAAGGCACTTCTGAGTTGGCGTTGCTTCCCTCCTTGGGCTAATAAACACAAAGAATGCTCCTTGAGACGCTCCTTACGCTTGCTTTATTTTTGGTTTGATGTTTGACCTTGTACTTTCTGTGTGCGGATTGATTTTACAGTATATCAGGGTTTATATCAAGAAGCTGATTCAGGAGTAAACCAGGTTAAGTTAAGAGGTAACTCGATAATAGAAGAGCCTCATATTCTTAAAAATACGTGGACTCCAGGCTCTTTTATTAGATGATTTACCTCTTAACTTAACCTGGATTACACCTCTTAATCCAGCGTCTTAGTATAGGCACCAGTAGTGAGTAGCTGATGTTTGTGTACGTTTGCTCAGTTTCACTCTGTAAGACCACATGGCATTCGCGTGTCGCAACCACACCTCACCCTCTTGTTATCTGATCTTTGTGCTCCATGTTGGGGCTTGCAGGCCATCACAGCTGGAATCTCTGCCATTGTGCTGTCCAAAAACAGGAAGAACAAGCCCCTGGTGCGTATACGCTACACCTCCTTCACCTCCTTCACCTCATCTTCATGTCGCATACAGTGCACCTAGGGTTACCAAACGTCCCTTGAAATACGGAATTGCCCTGTATTTAGAGATAAAGCTACAGTTTCGTATTGAGCTGAATTGGGACATGGGATGTTAAAAAGCATTAAAATGGAGGAAATAACGTCTAAGAAATGTTGTGGGGGAGGACCCCCAGACCCCCACCTCAACGAAGTGCCCCGTATTTTTTCCATTGACAGTTGACAACCCCACTTCTGTTTTTTGTTTGTTTGTTTTTGTTTTACCTGTAGGACACAGCCCCTGTTATGAATCAGCTGTTACTACAATGGCAATGACCAAGCTGAAATGCCTCACCAAAGGCCCTGTGTTGTGTCATAGTTGTGTCGCACTATGGTAGTGAAGGTTTTTCAGTCACTATTAGTGTTCCACTGGTGGAACAGCGTGCATTAACCCATTAAGACACAGCGTTACATTTGCTGTTACCAGAGTGACAATGACCAAGTCGCAGTGCATTACTTAAGACCCTGTGTTATGTTATAGTATTGTAGTACTATGGTAGTTAACTTTTTGATGACTGTTACAATGCGGCACTGGAGGTACGGCATGCAGGGGCTACATATGTAAGATTGCTGGCCAATATCCTCACTAATTTATGTCCTGTGTTAAATAGCACAGAAGTACAGCATTCCCAATACAGAATATATTATATGTGATTTGTACCAAACCAATGGGTGTTGTTTTTGTGCTTGGGGTTTATACAAGTAGTAGTGTCAAATGTCAACACAGTACAAAACAACAACATTATTTTTTTTTCTTCATAAAACAGTGTCTCCTCTACATAGCTGTGGTGTATATTTCATGACCTGCCTGCATCTTAAAACGAAAAATCACCACTAAAGAAAGACTTATCTAGCCTCAAAATAAGGATTTACTCTATAGTGTTTTTGAAGTTGAGTACAGTTATAAAAAATGTTTTTTTGTAACTTTATTTACACATTTTCAGTCAGACCTTTTGCCTGATGAGTGTGGAAGACTGAAATGTAAATGTCATGCCCTTGACTCTCAGTATTGCATCCTGTGTCTGTGTCTTGATGTATTGCAGAAATGGGCGCTGTTCATCATCAGCATCATCGGAGCGCTGCTGTCCCTGGCTGCCACAGTGGGCCTGAGTGTGTCCATCGTGTTTGCCATCATTAACAAGGGCCGCAGCCTGCTGACACACTGCGACTTAAAGACCCCCATCGGAGCCTTCAGCATCACCAATGAATGCCCCTTCGATCCTACCAGAGTCTATGTAAGTGTAACAGATGTTCCTGTGAAGTATGCCACCCCGGGGCTCGAACCCGCCACCTCCTAGTCGACGTTCCAGTTCCACTCCACACTCTGCTCCAGTTCCACTCCACACTCTGGCCTCCGTTACACTCACCCCCCTAAACCTCACTCCCATCCGGGTCACGGCACCAGTGTAACTGAGGTGCTCCTACACAGTCCGTCACTAAGGGCTCAAACCCGCCACCTCCTAGTCAACGCTCCAGTTAGAATATTGCCGTGTCCAGACCAGGAGCGAACGGAGCGAATGAAGCGACGGAAGTCATTATTTCTCTATGGAGGGCACGCGACCTACGCTACCAAAGCGAATTCGCCAGGGGCGAACCTTCTTGCGCGACCAGAGCGAATTTTGACGATCAAACTAAATCTAATCGCAGGCGAATTCGCTCTGACGCTGTTCGGCGATAACCAATCGGAACGTTCATATCTCCGAATGTCCCAGGCTGTCAAACCAGAGCCGTTATGTGATTAGCTGAATCAAACATGTCAATGCTGCGTCTCGAGCAAATACAGCGAATTCAAGGCGAAACTTCTTCTGCTACCCACGCTACCAGGCAGCGTAGTTCGCTCTTGGTCTGGACACGGCATATGAGAGGCACAGCACCGCTGAGTCAAAGGACCAGTCCGATAGTTCAGCGCTACCGATACTGTATGAGGCTTCTTCAGGGGGAGGTTTATTAACGTTCCACACCACACTCTGCTAGTTGGCCTCCATTAAACTCCCCTCCTAAACCTCACTTCCATCCTGGGTCACGGCACCAATGTAACGGAGGTGATCCACTCTGGGCTCGAACCCGCCACCTCCTAGTCAACACTACAGTTCGGGTTTGGGAGTCACAGCACAAAACCACTGAGCCAAAGGACCAGTCCGATAGCTCAGCACTACCGATACTGTATGAGACTTCAGGAGGGAGGTTTATTAATGTTCCACGCCTCAGGCCAGCCGCACATTGGCTCCGACAGCACATTGGCTCCGACAGCACTGCGGCGCACTTTGGCTTCCGACATAATTCGGACCCCCAAACCAATTTCACACGAACATAGCATTGAAAGTCAATGGGCGGCGCAGACAAAATAGAACTTGTCTCTAATTGCTATCCGACATCGGCGAATGTCCGCGGACATCGGCGCCAGTGTGCAGTGTTCTATTGAAAACAATGGAATCGAACTTTTGCGGAGCAGTGCGCAGCACTTTGTCGGAGCCTATGTGCGGAAGCCCTCTGTTACATAAGCTTGAGACTGCTGTTGGGCCTAAAGACTTAGTTGGATTCCAGTGCACGGTAAATATGGGGTGACATAACATTTGGTGCCATTCAAAATAGTGTAATTTTTTCTTAAGTCAGTGTCACATTGTCAGAGTCAATTCTACTCAGCATAGTGTCAACACCAACACTGTAGAGTGGGTAATCATCTCTCTGTGGAGTTGCAATGACACTCCTAGCTAGTTGACACTGGCTTTTGACTCCACTGATGGGAGTGAGTTGACTCCCCGCATTGTTGTAAAATACAAAGTACTCTGTGTGGAGTTATATACGTTTACTCTGCACTTTTGATAACCCATTTTTTACTGTGTGGGGTCTATGTAAAGTGGGACTGGTGTCTTACCTTGAAGAGTTGATCTGATTCCAGTTGAGACTGGTGAATTCTCTTTAGAAGTTGGTTGAATCCAGCTGGATGGCTGCAAGTTGGGACTGGTGTTGTTTCTAAAGAGTTGATTTGATGTCAACAGGGTCTCTGTAAATTGGGCTCAAAGAGTAGATTTGATTCTAGAAGAGTGACTGCAACTGCAAGTTGGGATTGGTGTTGATTGTGAGGCACAATGTGTCATGAAGAGTTGATTTAAGAACAACAGGGTTTATGGAAGTTAGAACTTGAGTTGGTTTGATTTTAATCGGCTGGGAGCGAGGTTGAAGTCTCTAAAGCGCACATTCTCCTGAAGAGTTGGTTTGATGGCAACAGGGTGCATGGAAGTTGCAATTGCTGTTTTTAAAACATTCTCCATTAAACATCAATTTGACTCCATCACTGTGCAAAGTTGTCAGCAAACAAATCTCTGACAGGGTGTCCAGTCGCTTACAAAGTTCGGCAGCTCTTCTAATTTGGGCAGTCATGGGCAGTCATGGGTGAGCGGTTAGGGCGTCAGACTTGCATCCCAGAGGTTGCCGGTTCGACTCCTGACCCGCCAGGTTGGTGGGGGGAGTAATCAACCAGTGCTCTCCCCCATCCTCCTCCATGACTGAGGTACCCTGAGCATGGTACCGTCCCACCGCACTGCTCCCCATGGGGCGCCACTGAGGGCTGCCCCCTTGCACGGGTGAGGCATAAATGCAATTTCGTTGTGTGCAGTGTGCAGTGTTCACTTGTGTGCTGCGGAGTGCTGTGTCACAATGACAATGGGAGTTGGAGTTTCCCAATGGGCTTTCACGCTTTTTTATTTAATGAACGGCCCACCAGAGTTTATGGAAGTTGGGGGTTCATGTTTACAATCACCAGTGATGGAGAAACCTGAATTCCTTAGTTGCTACTGTACATTCCAGAGCCACATATTCCAAATGACCTGGTTTTGCCTGTTAAATTTACCCAGTTAGATCATTCCATCAGGCAATCACCTGGTTGAATTGGACAGGTAAAACCAGGTAATTTTGGAATATATGGCACTGGATTGTACACTAATGAATTCGGGTCGTCTAACACTGTAAATCACACATTCTCCTAAGGCACTAGACTGCTGTACCACTGTCAGTACTACTAAGTATCAAATTCAAAGTACTGTACTTGTAAGTAGTTTTCAGAGGCGTATATGTCACTCCTCGTCTCGAGATCTGCAGAGACACTCCAATCATCCAAACTGTCTTGGGGCTGAAGGGCGTATCTGACCAGCTCCCTCCTCCATCCTCTCACATGACATGACTGATTTGCCTTGAGCAACATGCCGTCCCTGAGCACTGCTCCTTGGGCATTGTTGTCATGACTATCCCATCCCACTGCCCCAGTGTCTCCTGGTCACACGTGTCACAATGTCATTTAACCCCTTAGCGCACAGAGACTCTGTTATAACGTCACTGTCAACAAAATGGTAATCACCAAGTCTTACTTAAGACTATGCGTTGTCATAGCAATGTTGATATATGATGAAGTTGAGTATTTTCAGCAAAGAGTAAATTGGCCTGTCAACGAGCCGATCTGCAGTAGGCCTAAGACGCTTGTTGTGACCAAAATGTCAATGAACACATCTCAATTGGACACTTAAGGCTCTCTATAATGTTATATTAGTGCTGTGATAATGCATCTGAGATTTTCCAGCAAAATATTGAGCCATATTGCCAGAGATCCCATCTACACCAAAAATCTATTTTTGTTGAGTGCACTGTGAGCTGCGAAGTGTTGCGATAACAACGACTAACAAGACTGACTTTAATTCACTGGCCATCTTACATCCCATCAGAGGTGCGTTTCACCCTGTTGGAAGTTCATGAACCTCGTGGAGTAAGAAATAAACCTGAAATGACCAAACGTTTAAACTACCCCACCAGAGAGTAGGCCCATACTGTAAGTAGCCCACTATCTTGTGCCTGATATATTTCAGTTCCCCGTAAAGACCATTCAACCTTTATGAATGTGTCTCCTATCTCTCAGGGTACAGCCATCATCCTTAATCGTGAGCTTAGAATTATAAGGTTCTATCTCCGTTTAGGGTAGTTCTGAGATATTGAGCATCAAAGTTTTTACATCCCAGCTGTTTTGTGAGATAGAACGTTTTTATTTCATTAATAACAATGTAAAATGATACTTTTTTCACAAAAATAACACCACACAGGCATTAATAAGCTTGTAATGGGTCAGATTATGTAAAAAACTCAATTTTACCAAAAATGGAGATGGAACCTTATAATTCTCAACTCATCCTTTCATACAGTATGTATAAAACGTTGTATAACCCATACATGAGCTATTTCAGCACATTTGAGCTTCATGAATGTGTCTCCTTCTGTTTCTGCTAGGGAACAACCATCGTCCTCTAACTTTTGTGTGTATAAAGTATACTGCCAAACACATTTCTCAGGTGTCCTAAGATATTTCAGCATCATTTTTGAGCTTCATGAATGTGTCTCCTAGCTCCAGTACAGTGAATAACAACCACCACCACCCTGCAATACAGTATGTGCAACATGTTATGTTAAAAGGGACACTGTGCAGGAAATGGTCAAAAAGGGTACTGCAACTATGCTGCTCATTGAAACTGGGCTGCCAATTGCCAAAGTTGATCTTAAAATGAAAGTTTTCTAAGTAATAAACAACTATTTTCTAGTATGGTCCAAGTAGAATCAATTTTGCAGCTAAAAATGGCTATTTTTGGAAATTCAAAATGGCGGACCATGGAGATCCCCCTTTTCATATATGAAAAGTGCAATTTTCCCAGTCATAATGAATACTTAGAATTTGATGGTGGTGGTAAGTATTCATGAAAAAGGTAACATTAGTGAATAGGCAGCGTGAATTCTGGAAATAAACAACTAAAAATCTCACACAGTGTCCCTTTAAGCGTACTATTATTCCTGATTTCAGGCATCATTCCTGGGAACTTTTATTTTTAAATATTTTTTAAAAGGTTTTTATTGCCTTTATATTTGACAGGACAGTGGAGGAGAGACAGGACATGAG
The DNA here is from genome assembly GCF_034702125.1 of Engraulis encrasicolus. NCBI lineage: Eukaryota > Metazoa > Chordata > Actinopteri > Clupeiformes > Engraulidae > Engraulis > Engraulis encrasicolus. Next base: position 5,973,239 of record NC_085875.1, on the reverse strand, counting down.
TGGGGAGAGAGAGACAGGGAAGGATCGGCAAATGACCCTGGCCGGAATCGAACCTGGGTTGCCTGCCTGCATAGTAACCCAGTCCCCTACTGTTAGGCCACGGCAGGGCTGCATTCCTGAGATCTTTTGACACTTCTGATCTCCAATTTCAGGCACCGTTCCTAAGATCTAAAGCAATTTTGAATTTCATATTCTTTTCTATACCATTTTCCTATCTCCCCTCAGGGCACGACCATCATCCTGTGGGTGCCTCTGATCCTGATGCTGGTGGTGGAGGTGGTGTTCTGCTCGCGCTGCTTCTGGGCCTGCATCTCCTTCCTGCGACTCTCCTGCCCCTGGAGAAGGAGGAAGAAGATCCTCCATGCCAGGAGGGTAAGACGGCCACCTTCCTAAGACAAGATAAAGTAGCACGTAGCACATAATGCACGTGGTACCTCCTGTGACACGCTGTAATAGTCATCGAATAGTTAACTACCATAGTACACTACTATGACATGACGCAGGGCCTTTAGTAGTGCACTATATGACTTGGTCATTGCCATTCTGGTAACAACCACGGGTTAAGATGAGGTAAGATAAGATAAGCCTTTATTTTCTCTTCAGGAGAGAAATTTTGTTGGGACATGAGAGTGTGATTTAACACCAAAAACAGCACAGCTGACAGACAAATGACACACGTATACAAAACGAGGAAACATGTAACATGTAAACAGACAGCTGCTGTCAGTATAGTACTTCATCTTGGCTCTACCAGACGTCAAACATTCGTCCAAAAGTAATAATGCAAACCAAAACATACTGCACTCATCCCTATCAGAAAAATACTGAAAGTTAAAAAAATAATAATAATGTACATGTAAATATTACACACATTCCTGTCCCATCAAAAAATATTTTCACACATCCATCTTAGGTGATCACCAAGGTTGGTTATGGGCACCTTCTTACCTACTTTATTATCCATGGTTACAAGCGCAGCACCATTACTATTTGGGTAGCAGTTGTTAGTGCTAAAATCATTCAGAAGGGCTATGGGCAGCAGCCTAAAAGGAACTAGCAGACCCTAAATCATGTGGTGGCAAGAAAAACATTGAAATTGGCAGAGTTATTAGGTGTGGTAATAAGGTGGATAAGTGTCACGTACTTTCTGTTGGGGACCATTTTTATCATGCTGAGTATCTTAATCATAACCTATAAATTGAATGATTATTATTAATGGTGCAATGGAAATAAATTAATTCAATTAATTTATCAAGGAACACAGTTGCTTGTTTATGTAATGAGGCATGATCACTTTAAACATTGCATAGTTGTTAATGTAAATATACTGTATATAGTTACAAAGTACACTAACCTTGTGGTAAAATGGCTAAGCCCTCTGAAAATGGCCATAGATTTGTTCAGCAAAATGAGTGAACTCACGTACCTTTCCCTTTGCTCTGTGTCAGGTGCACATCCAGACCCCGGTGGACCTGGAGTCCAACTCAGGGCGGAGATACCCAGAGGATGAGCCTGCAGAGCAGCACGAGCTGATGAGGTACAGCGCCGCTCCCTCACACGGGACAATATAAGCCACCAGGGGGCGCAGTGGATTGCATTTTAAAAGGAAGAACCTCCTATGATCCACAATGCTTCTACTGGTCTTCAGATGGACCAACAAGATGTTGCTTGAGGATGTCTTCAAGGATGTCTTCATTTCAAAGCTGGGAATTGTGGGGTTATTCATACTATGTTTTTCAAAGATGTGTAGATTCTAATTTGTGTACTCAGGTGTAAGTTGTGATGAAGTTGTCACACATGAATGATATTGATATTGTACACTATTGTGTCTATGTACAGTGTAGGCTACAACGGCAGTCATTTTGCAGTGATTTCTTGAACCTTGTTTCAGTCTTTAAAATTTGTTTTAACAGTGATCAATTTATAAATGTAACACAGTATGTGAAATAGACATAAATGACATTGGCTTTAAGACTTATGTGATAACATATTTGGTAATGTGATTTTATGTTCTTATGTTATATTGTTGTCATGAATACAGCTTACTAACTGCCATTCTGAATTTGTTTTGGTAAACATGTCTTTGTGATACTACATGCCTGTGTACTTGCTTTTATTCAGTCAACTGCGAGAGTTGCAGTATATACTTGTAGGCTTGCTATATTCCCTGGACTTTCAAAGGCACAAAACAGGCCGATGAGCAAAGGATAAGAATAAGGATACCACAATGCCCGTTCTCTTATTTATCTCAAGAAAAAAAAGAAAATCAAGGTCTAGAAAACCAGTGAGCACGCATTACAGATGAAATATGGATGTACCAAACTCTATCTTTAAAGCCACGTTCATCAATCAAATAAGGATTTTGTATCTCAATAAAGCAGGCCTCGTGTTTGTAAACAAAATATTTATTAAGATTAAATTGCAGAACAACTGCATAGCCTATATGGCATGTCAAAACAGGTATATGAAGTCTATTAACTTGCATGTTTGATTACAAAGTCATGAAAAGGTCATCATAGAAGTCATCATAGAAAACTAAATCATAGGTCATCAACATACATTATTTGAAAATGAAAATCGTATTACGTAAATATGCTGAAACATCACTGTGGGTGTGCAAGGAAAATGGATATTTCGCCGAACTGTTTAACTTAGATTTGAAGCTGTATAGAAACATGAGCACCATTCAATGTTATAGAAAATATGCCTCAATATGTGCAACATGGACAGGCCGAGACACACAAACTTTCACACATTTTGATGTCTTTGAATAGTAGCCTACCGCTAGGACTGCACCTCCACGAACAATGCGTAATCCCTTACAATATGAGCTAAGAGTTACGTACATTTGTAAATGAACATCATTCTGCAGACCTTCCCCTCAAACAATTACGCTCCCACCCATACCAACCCCATGTACATACATAGTCAGCACATACATAGTACATACTTTACACATTATATCCAACAGCCATATACACAAATTGATTCTACCCCTTTAAGGATCCACATTGTCTTGATCACTGCCAGTGTTGCCAGATTGGACTGTTTCCCGCCCAATTGGGCTGCTTAGGATGCGGGTAAAAACGGGTAAAAAGGGCATTTGGGCAGGCTTTTAGTTAAAATACAATTTGGTTCAAATTGGGCAGGATTTAGTGCTTCCAGGTGGGATTTTTGAGCATTTTTGGGCAAGAAATCATGTCTCATCTGGCAACCCTGATCACTGCATGTGGCTGCTGTGGCAAATACAGCTCTGAAAGCGCATTCATCATCCAGCCGTGTAATTACTTTCCGTGTAATTAGTCTCTGTCCACAAGATTAATGAAACTTTGTGTTTTGTTTGATGTCATGGGCGTAAAAAGAGCAACATGTTTATTTGACAAGAAAAAGAAGTTTGAATGTGTACACCATATGTGAAATACAGTCTGCAACCATATGCATTTCTCCTCAACAACAAAAAAATGTCCAAAACAGCTTTCATGTGGTTGATGAGAGGTCATGAACCTTCCAAGACTGTGAGTCTTGTGTCACAAAATGAAACAAAAATGTGACTTGTTTCATGTACCGTAGCATGCTGTGTGTGAATAGTCTTCATTGTCGAGCCAGAAGAACCCGGGGAATATGTAGCCTTATGTGTAACTGCAGACAGATGTCCTCCGGGCTATTTACAGTTCCTTCTTCAGTTGTAGCAAATGCACACAGTGTGAGGTGCATACGGCAGCGGTCCAATTGCTTACTTTATGAAAACAGTTGGCATCTCACACTCAGAACTTGGATTGCATCTCAATGTTGGATTGCATGAAGTTCTAAGACACAAAAGGCATCAGACATTTCTTTATTACCACAACATAGTTGGTGGTAATTGTGGAGGATGCACAGTTCAAGGGGGGAAAACAGTGTGCAACAGCAACTGTGTTCATAACATAACCTATTTACATTTCCACCGTGCTTATCCATTACACCTGCTCCTGGTACTGCCTCTCAGTGGCTGTGGAGAAGTCCTCCAGGACCCCCTTCAGGTACTCGAAGGTGGGCCTGCCCTCCGGGTTCTCGGTCCAGCACTGGTGCATGACGCCGTACAGGCCCTCTGGACAGTTCTCCGGCCGGGGCATGCGGTAGCCATTCTCCAGGTGCTGGATCACCTCAGGGTTGGTCATTCCTGAGGAGGAGAGGGTGGAGAGGGAGGGTGGGTGAGGTTAGGTTAGGTGGGCAGACTATGGATAAAGAAAATAAAGGGCACTGTGCATAAGTGGGCCAGGGAGCGGTGCCATAGATCCAGGTACCGGGTTCGGTTCTGAACCGAGGTAATTTCTCAATCTTCAATCTTTCAGCATCTTTCTCTGAATACTTTCCTGCCGCTCTCTCACACTGTCCTATCCAATAAAGGCCTAAAAAGGCCAAAAGATATCTTGAAAAAGGAATGTGTCGAGTATACTTTGCTGGGTTTGTGTGCCTTTGGAAAGCTTTGTTGAACTGAGTTTGCAGGCAACAAAAACTGGTTATCTGTTTCGAGCCTCAGAGTGTTTGAACTTTGCCTATAATTTACACATGCAAGAGCTACGCAGCACTAACGCATGTGAAACAAAACACATTTGATAGAGTGTCAAGACCGAAAATTGAATGATGTTAAATGATGTTTAACTCATCGAATGATCTTGAGATGAATTGAGGACAGCTGTCTTTTATACAAATGTGTTGCTGCACCCTGTAAAAAATATATATGTGTTGACTCAACTCAGTGAAGTTATCTTTTTGCTGTGACTGAATTCAATGAACTAATAGTGTGTTGGTCAGCGTAAAATGCGTAAATTGGAATGATCATTTTGAGAGTTTCACGTGATTTTGCATATCATTTTCAAGTGGGTGTTGATGTGCTGTAACTCTAATTACTTTGTTGTGATGACTAATGAGCTCACTCAACTTGACAACAGTAGTTCTAATTCAGTGATTCTCAAAGTGTGGTCCGGGGACCACTGGTGGTCCGCGACACAGCTCAGGTGGTCCGTACGGGGATTTCTAATTTTCCAAGACAAGCTAGCAGTAGGCTATGTTTGTAACATTGTTACAAAGATAAGCATAGCTGGAGTCTTATTTTAATCACAATAACCGCATAATACATGTGGGTAAAAAATAAGTGATCTGCATTGAAATTAAATTAGTGTCAAATTAGCATCCGTCAACTGTCAATTCGGTTGACAGGTGGTCCCTGAACATTTTTGGGGGGACAAAGTGGTCCTCAGTCTGAAAAAGTTTGAGAATCACTGTTCTAATTCAACAGGTCACCAAATGCTTTCTACAGTGTACTATGGTGCAGAGAGGGCATAAGTACCAGGGTAAGGGATCCGTCCGTACGTCACTATCTCTGTCAGCAGGACCCCAAAGGACCAGACGTCTGACTTGATGGAGAAGGTCCCGTAGTTGATGGCCTCTGGGGCAGTCCATTTGATGGGGAATTTAGCACCTGAGAAGAAGAAGATGTTTACTATATAGTACAGTATACACTGTTCACAAAAGTTGCATTTAGATACAATTTCAGGAAGAATATAAAAACAGCCTTGCACACAAACCCATTTTCAACCTCACCTTTAAGCAAAAAAAAGTCACACTACTTTACTGTTACTTCACAGTAATTCACTTTCAGCTAATTCACTTTCTCACATGTTTCACTGAAAGCCAAATGTCCCTAACTTTTTTGTGAGACGCGACGTGTATCACTTTGCTCACACAGTCAACACTAGATGGCAGTGTGCCACAATGTTTACTGCAAGTAAAAGCTGTAGTAAGCCTGGCAGGAACAGTCCATCATTTTTGGAAATGTTAAATAATTGAGTTTTACCTTCCTCCTGTTCTTCCAGCCATTGCCTATTTCTGGTGATATTACTTCTGTTCTTAGCATGTATATCATTGAACCGAATTGGAGCTGTTGCTATACAATTCCCTTTTTAGTAGCCTAACATGCGGTTCAATGTCACATGCTTACAGTATATCGCCAGACTCAGAGAATGGCTGGAAGAACAGAATAAAGGTCAAAATACTTTTTTTTAAATCGAGGGATGGGAAATGTGCATATTTTCAAAAATGGTGGACTCTTCCTGTAGCCTCTTAGTGCAGATGGGGTCGCCGGTGGGCCTATTAACTATTTGCTGAAAATACTCAACTACATCATAACAACGTTGCTATGATATTACCTAGAGCCTTCAGTGTACACATTACAATTTTGTTGACAGTAAGTTTATAACATAGGCTCCGCGCTAAGGGGTTAAGGCACAGTAGGCCTGGACAACATGAGAAGGGCTGACTGTGCTCCTGAATCCCCTTTGGGGTTTATAAAGTATCTCCACTGCACTTTTAATAGGTGTCCACATTTAATGTGTTGAACGATTTATAACGAAAACATTTTTTAAAAGAATGAAAACAATGAAAGAAAAAAATGGTGTCAGGACATGATGAAACCACAGTTAGTGATTCTCTCTGGGCGTGTAGGCCTACAAGTTGTCCAGGCAAGCCTGACCGTAATTTATTAAGTATCCCTACTCTCCTTTTATGTGTCCATAATGTGTTGAATGATGTAAAATGAAAACATTTTTTTACAAGAATGAAAACAATGAAATGGTAAAAGAAAACTGTCAAGATGTGATGACACCGCAGTTACCCTCTTGTCCTCTGGCAAGCAGGCAAAAGTCAGCGATCTTACAGATAGATTTTCACAAAAAAGTAAAAAATTAAATGATGATAAATGATGACAAATAAATAAATGATGAGACGGCAGTTACCCTCTCTGGCCGTGTACTCGTTGTCCTCAATGAGCCTGGCGAGGCCAAAGTCAGCGATCTTGCAGATGAGATCATGTGACACCAGGATGTTTGCCGCGCGCAGGTCTCGATGAATGTAATTCTTACATTCGATGTACGCCATCCCCTCTGCAATCTGTATAGGGGGAAATACAGACAGAGGAGTCAATTCAGAAGACCCTGTGAGTCAGGGTCATTGGATTATGTTTCTACAACATGTTTGTGTAATAACGTGTACTTATGTGTGTTACAGTGTGTGTGTGTGTGTGTGTGTGTGTGTGTGTGTGTGTGTGTGTGTGTGTGTGTGTGTGTGTGTGTGTGTGTGTGTGTGTGTGTGTGTGTGTGTGTATGCGTTTGTGTGTGTGTGTGTGCATGAGAGAGAAAAAGAGAGGGGGGAGAAAGAGAGAGGAGAGAGAAATGGCAATATTTACTCATTATATGCCGTAGTAGAACATGCCTGCATATCAGTGAATGTGTATGTCAGTGTTTCCCATACATTGAGGAAACTATGGCGGCCCGCCATAGTTTAAATTTGGCCGCCATAGTTTACGAAAATGTAAAAAAAAAAAAAAAAAAAAAAAAATTTTTTTTTTTTCTTTTTTTTTTTTTTTTTTAAACGATATCCGTTTTTGTTAAAAACGATTTGAATAGAGTTCTTCAGCGGAAGCGGAAGCATGTAGTAGATTGTAGTCTTTCATGTTAGCATTTAAGGACGTCCTGGTTCCTATCGGCTTCCGGCCTCCATTGGGAATGAATAGGGGTAAATTTCAAATAAGCTCCGAGTGCAAGCACGCGCTTAGCGAACCCCCGCAAACTGTCGAGGGTGTTAAAAATAGGCTGTAGGTATGACATGGTTGATCATTTTGTGTCAAACTTCGACATAAATACGATGTTGCGTCCATATGCTAAACCCGGAAGCTTTTGGCGACTACAGAAACGGCGCCTGTATCTAACGGCATGTACGTGCGGAGGGTTGTACCCATGGCAACCAAAGGAAAGTATGTAGTTCGGAAGTTTTAATGATCAGAAAGGGGTTAGCAATATTGAATTATAATCGTCATGCTTTAACATGTGAATACACCAACATGATGATACGATCCGTTCCACTAATGAGAAAGGGATGCGGGGACACGCTAATGTTCGTTGTTGCCGTGCAACTTATATTTTTGCCAAACCTGAATCTCTATGGCGTTTTGCAATGTAAAAAATCGCCAGGGAACCGGTAGTCCAAACGCCGCATACAAGTTGACGTCAACGCTGAAGAGCTCTATTACGATTTTGAATTTCCTTCGCATTTTCCTCCTGGAGTAAATACATCCTATAGACTCTGTATTGGTTAGATAAGTAGTCCCACGGTAACACAGAATGAGGGGAAAGCATTAGGAAGTGACCGCAAGGGTATTACAGTTGATTCATGTGTGCACACGTGTAACATCGGGTGAGTAACAGAACATGTGCGCAACGATGCGTTATGACACGCCGATATGCGAGGATCTTCGTCCAAATCGCTAGTCGCATGCATCATCGCTAACTGCGTTTACATCGCGTGCCGCGTGTAAGGGAAATGTTAGTTGTTGACATGTATGGAATTCACTTCAATTTGTGCTGTTTCTTGCTTCAGTTGTGGACAAAACGATTGGCCAAACTCACAATAGAAAGCCTTTGCTGTGCTACTGTCCCAGAGAGCTGAAAAAAAAAACCTTCATAGAAGAAGTCACACTTAACAGGGGTGTTAACCAATCCAATGAGTTCTCTCATTGCTCTCTCATTGCTCTCTCATTGCTCGCTCTCTCTCTCTATTGCTCTCTCATTGCTCGCTCTCTCTCTCTCTCTCTCTCTCTCTCTTTCTCTTTCTCTTTCTCTCTCTCTCTCATAGTAGCCTACTATTTAAGCTTACCCATAACAAATGGTGAATTTCTGAGCCCTTTTTAATTTGTAGCCTATACCACTGAAGGCATGATAATGCTTCATCATATTTTAGAAATAGGGCCTATGTGCCTTTTATATACCAAATGTTTATCATTTTGAAATTGTTTCAGTTGTTTATGACTTGTGTATGACTGAAATTATCTCTGCATACTATCAGTGCTGCATTGCTTTGTAAAGATAGGCTATTCAACACACTTTAAAAACACACTGAAAAGATACGGCCATAGTAGCCTACTGAAAACATTTTGTTCATAATAATGGTGATTAATAAATGGTGGTCTTAATTTTTTATACTGACATCCATGAATTTGACTTGGTAGATCACGGCAGACTATCAACTTCAAAAGTAGATCTTGGTTAAAAAAAGGTTGGGCACCCCTGCTATAGAGAGAACCACAAGTGCTTGAAAGACAGGGATCAAAAGCCTAGTCAAGTTGTTGTAGTTTACTTGGGTTTGGGAGCAATATAAAAAAACCTTCAGAGAAGGGACAGTTGAGATGAGTTTACTAACACTCCCTAGGCTTTGTTTTACAGTTGTAATGAGTTTGGTGACAGACCTTCATTGACACAGCAGAGGAGACATCGGGCTGCATATAGAAATTAATGTGTAATGAATGTGAATATAGACATAAATGTGTAATATGTTGTTCAGCCCTTTTAATGGGAGGAATTTGGAAAAAACTGGCCATGTGACCAGCACCCCTCATGTAGAATGTGTACGCCTACAGATATGTGTGGGGGGAAAAGGGCATAGCCTACCCTCTAAGACCCTTTTTGTCTATGCGTTAACAATTTCACAGTGCTCTTAAATTCTTATCTCTGCTCCTATTTTGTTTTATTATTGTTTCCCAGACCCCTGCATGAGGGATGAATGAACACTGTGTTGTAAACAGAAATTATTCACTGTACTGCATTTTTTGACAATGACAATGTACTACTATTATACAAAGTCATGGGTAAAAATCTTATGTAGCCTTATTTCTCAAAATATAAATGGCTGAAATAAAGGCCCAGGCCTACAGTTTCTCCATGCGCCAATGTCATACTGTAGTCATTGTTTTGCCGTTTTGCATTTACGCTGCAAGAATACACCCCCCCCCCCCCAAAAAAAGGCCCTTGTGAGAAGACCCCCCCCCCACCCCCGGACAAAATAAACCCCGGCTGCCCCCATAGTTTCCAAAATTTCTGTGGGAAACACTGTATGTGTACAAGTAAGCGTACACAAAATGTCTGGCATTCTTCTCATTATCAGTTTCAATATGTGGAGCTATTGCATTTTTGCTTTTGTAATGCAGAGCGTGTGAACAAATCAAACAGTGTGCAAAATTCCCTCTATTCATCTCTCCTCTGTGACTCCGCGAGGCTGTTGTATTTTTTGGAGGCTGCCAATGCCCAAATTCCCTGAACCAGGGAGGGCCCTACATCCCTTCCATTGACATGGCCTTTGACCTCCCTGCCTTCCCTTCCCTTCCCTTCCCTTGCCTGCTCCACCCAGATTTCACAGCCATCTCTCAGCTGGGATCCAGGTCAGGTCACATCTCACCCTGTGTCTCTGGAACCCAGGCTGGAGAGTGGACATGTCCAGCTGTGAGCCCCACCTGCACCACACACTACATGGGCATAAAGTAGAGATGGGATTTATGGCTCTTTGACGGGATCCGGATCTTAGTGGCTCGTTCCTTTCAAAGAGCCGTTCAAAAAACTGGCTCTTTTGGCTCTTTTTTTTTAATGATTTATTCAGTGTTTAGAATGGAATATTTTGACTTCACCTCAAGGTAATTTGTCCAAACAACAACTGATTATTCTCCTGCTTCTAAGGACCGTTTTTGCCACTCTTTAAGGCAAACAATTGTGTTTTTTTCCCAAATTAAATTACTCTGGTCGAGGTCACATGCTTAAAATTAATGAAAAATGAACGAAATAACGGTCGAGTGGCTCCCCCAGCTGTGATCCGGTTCCCATCGTTCACTTCAGGGAGCCGTTCAAAAGAACCGGCTCGTTCGT
>NC_085875.1:5930015-5955015 GCF_034702125.1 Engraulis encrasicolus | reverse complement strand
TGTTGAAGCCAAAAGTGGAGCCAAGGTTGGACCCAAAAAGACCAAAAAATGGCCAAATCCCATTCATTCCTATGGGAGACTTGAAACCCTATATCTCCCTTAAATGCCACTCCAGAGGGATCCCGTTTCACTCAACTATATATACTGTCAATGATTCGATTGCTATGCCGTCGACCCGGGTTCGACTCCCGACCTGGGTATTTTCCCGATCCTCCCCCGTCTCTCTCTCCCACTCATTTCCTGTCCCACTCTTCACTGTCTTGTCTAGATAAAGTTGACCCCCCCCCCCCAAAAAAGTAATGACTCAGTTCATTATGACAAAACAAAGCAATTCACAGCAGTGCAGCATTTGCCGTGAAGTGGCACTTCAAGCACACCAGGCACGTCCAGGAGAAACGAAAGTGTACAGACATCCATTTCTCCTTTTCAGGATTATTCATCACACCATCATCTCTTCTGTACACTGGACTGGAGCCATTCTAACCTCCCAGACAGCCAGGTCTGCGGAGCGAAAACAATAGCAGTGCTGCAAATCACATGCTGCCCTCTTGTATATACACGCTATAACTGCCCATCACAGAACGGAAGCTTCCCCTTTCTGGTGTGACTCACTCAAGACGGTAACAGGCATCACCTCTGGTCCTATCCTGCCTTAACCTCCCAGTTATTTTCATCTCAGGCCAAGCGCCTCCAGTCCCAAACGCACCTCTCTGCCACCGTTCCTATAAGGGAGTGTTTTTCAGAGCCAGGGAACGAAGCTTTCCACGGAAACCGGACAAGCAATCATGTTGGCTGTCCTGTGTCAACAAGCAATGATGCCAGAGAGAGTAGAGAGAGAGAGGTTCCATTGGCCCATTGTTGCCGGGTTCTATTATTGCAAGGGGGAGGGGGTGGGAAATCCCCCTTTAGGCAGACCTAGGCAGACCTAAGGACTATTCTATGCAATGCTAGGAGCATTATGACACGCCCTTTTAGGCAGACCGGAACCTGGTCACATTAGGTGCCCATAGAAACCTATTATGTTGGCATATCTCTATATACTTAAAGAATCTCTGATGATGCCAGTGCAGTGCGTGGAGGTCGCGCTCTACCCTATCAGCTCCAGAATCATTTTATGCAACATTCTGTTTGTGTTGCTCGAAGGAAGTCAGTGAGGCGGTGTATGTGTGTGTGTGTGCGCTTGCGTGTGTGAGTTTGTTGTGTGTATGTGCAGGTGCATGTGTGTGTGCATCTGTGTGTGTGTGTGTGTGTGTGTGTGTGTGTGTGTGTGTGTGTGTGTGTGTGTGTGTGTGTGTGTGTGTGTGTGTGTGTGTGTGTGTGTGTGTGTGTGTGTGTGTGTGTGTGTGTGTGTGTGCGTGTGTGTGTGTGTGGTTGGGAGTTTTTGTGTGTGTGTGTGCATCCGTGCATGTGTATGTGTGTACTATGTGCATGCCTGTGTGTTTTCATGAGTGTGTGTGTTTGTGTATGTTTGTGTGTGCCTGTGCCTGTGTGTGTGAGACTGTGTGCATATCCCTGTGTGTGTGTGTGTGTGTGTGTTAGCGTGCATGTGTGGCTGCATGCATGTGTGTGTGTGCGCGTGCATGTGTGTGTAATGATGCATAAACTATTTAAGATTGTGCGTGTGTTTGTTTCCATGCGTGCGTGCGCATGCGTGTGAGCGAGAGACATGAATGAGGTGTTTTCATGTGTGTATTTGTGTGTGAATGTGCGTGCATGCATACAGCATGTGTGTGAGAGAGACATGGATGAGTCACGGGCTGGGAAGCGTGGCTACAACACCCTCCTCAACCATCCACCTTTGTCTCCCTAATGCCTGCATTTAGTCCCATAAAGCCATGATGACATTATGAGTGTGCTCTGGATGTTTGTGTTCTCTACAGTGTCTCATGTAGGGCTGGACTGGGGGAGAAATAGGGCCCGGGCACTGTTGGCTGAAAGCCCCCCCCCCCATCTCATAATTAGCGGCACAGAACTGACTCCCGGTGGGCCACACCCCCTCGTGGGCCCCTATTTTCACAAATGTAAAAAATAAATTAAGAAATTGCATTTCTGAAAATAGGGGCCCACAAGGGTGCGGGGCCCACCGGGAAATACCCGCTATGCCAGATGACCAGTCCAGTCCTGGTCTCATGCTATGCCAGCATGGATTCGGTGGGCATGAGGGCTTGCCAGGCTTCTGATGGCTCCTTTGAGTCTTACAGTATGTGTGGCTAGCTGTTCAAAATCGGTATAGCGTGACCAGAGACATGTATAATGGGTCAATGAGTGTGAGTTTGCCCTCCTTGCCTTGCACTGATAAGAATAGCCTGAGGTAATGTCGACTGAAAGTTGAATCATTTTCAGTTAATGTCTCGGCAAGTTAAGGATCAGGGACCTCAAGGGAAGACTTTGTTTTATCTTAATGTTAGGTGAACTGGTAAATTCCTGAAAATAAATGAAGAGTAAAACACAACCACAAAAACGCCCATTAAAACTGACATGGAAAAGTCTTTTTCAACAAACCGCAGTCTTTCTCTACAGTATTTGCCCATCTCTTTACTGTAATTTTTTAGGGGCTTTTTTAGCCTTTATTTACAGATGACAAGAAGTTAGTGGGAGAGAGAGAGACGTAAGATTGGGAATTTACCCAGGCTGAACTCGAATGCGGGTCGCTCGCCCATAGTACGGTGTATTAACGCGCTGCACCACAGCACCCCCTCTTTACTGAAATCTTTTAGCTGGGATACCGAATGGTGTGGGTGGATATATATGTTTTAGACCAGTGATTCTCAAAGTGTGGTCCGGGGACCACTAGTGGTCCGTGACAAAGCTCAGGTGGTCCGTGAGGGGATTTCTATTTTACCAGGAGTAAGCTATATTTGTAACATTATTACAAAGCTAAACATAGAATTTTCACTACAATAAGACAATAAGTCTTTTGGATGTGGATAAGAAACTAAGTGATCTGCATCGAAATTAGCAGTGTCAAATTAGCACCCATTAACTGTCAATTCAGTTGACAGGCGGTCCCTGAACATATTTTGGGGGGACAAAGTGGTCTTCGGTCTGAAAAAGTTTGAGAAACCATGTTTTAGACTGATGCTGAAAAAAGAACATTGAGGAAGTCCGGATGTTATGCATCCTCTATTCCAACCTTTAAAAAAAGTCAGACTTTGAATAGTGTGGAATATTTTTTATCGCAACGAGGAAAAAACCCAAACAAGACAGAGTTTATCTACAGTTTCCCGTGCCAATCTTTAGTCTAATCTTTCAACTGAGATAGTCTAGTGTGCTGAATGGAGTGGGTGGCAATAACGTTTAAACTGATGCGGAAAAAAAAGAAAATTGAGATAGACCGGATGTCATGCATCATCAAAGTGACCCCAAGAAATGAATGCTATAATAAACAGTGTGGGGATTATTCCAGGCCCCATGCAAAGCCATTTTCCACTCATTACGCCGTCCCTAAATCCACCATCTTCACTATCTCCTCAGTAATAAGTCAAAGAAAGCTTCATAACATACCCCCAATGCACAAATCCCTTGTTTGCTTGTTAGTTTGTTTACACACAACTTCTCTGGGACACCACGCTCTCAAGGCTCCGTATCTCTCAGGGGAGGTGGATGTTTATTTATTTTCAAGTATTATTACAGGCAATGATCAGTCTCGCTCGGAGGAGATCTCTCAAAGTTGACACTGTTCTATAAAGAGTATTAGCTCCTGCACTCTAAGTGTTGGATTAGCCCACAATGACATCAAACCAATTCCATTTTGAAGCGAAGTGAGTGTAAACGCCTACCGGTTTCAGGCAGAGAACCACAGAAAACCATCCCGGAAACAGTGGCATGCATATTTACATATGTCACCGACCGGATGCGTCTTTTGCTTAAATGCATTGAATCAAGGGTGTCTGTCATCACCCGAAAAAGAGAACTTTTTTACTGTGTAGTAGGCAAGGGCAGAAACTATAGTGTACTGTAACTTGACATGACTGATGATGCTTGAAATCCTGTAGATAGAGCGTATGTTTCTCACCGTTCTCCATGTACTCTGTGATGATGTAGATGGGCTCTGCCGTTACCACGGCGAAGAGGCGCACCAGGCGAGCATGCTGCAGGGCCTTCATGAGATTGGCCTCCGCCAGGAAGGCCTCGATGGACATGGTGCCCGTTTTCAGGCACTTGATGGCCACCTTCCTGTGGTTGTTGTACACACCTGAGTGCCATGGGAAAACACAACCACACAATTTATTTATTCATTTGAATTATTTTAATTATCACTGTAGATCTGATTATACATTTAATTATCACTTCAAGTCTCTCTGCAAGGAGCCGCATCATTTACAGAATTAGCCAAATAAGTCTTAGGTCTATAAACAATAATGCAGACTTTAAAAACATGGTTTTGGTTGAAGTGGTGCTTTAGCTCTCATTCTCATTCTGATCATGATTGCTTTAGATTTCGTAACTACTCCAAAGTTGTTTTTTTTTTCGCGTGCCACACAAGAGAACCGTAACAGCCACAGAGCCAATTATACTGATTAAGTCATGCAAGAGGAATCAACACTTGATGGACCTTGCTATGGCTGTCATGCACACCTGAATGTGATGAGGAAATGGCCAAGTTCATGTTTGGTTTAGATGATACGATAAGATTTACGAGATTTTATTCCAGGTTTGTGAGTTATTTTCCGCGTGCCACAGCAAGGGAACATAGGTTACCAACAGTCAATTGTACCGGACAGGTCATGCAAGAGTAACAACATTTGTTTTGCTTATTTGTGCGAAACAAGCAAACTGTGTTATCAGAACAGTGATCAGTGTGGGTAGACTGCACGGTAGAGCAGTTCTTTTGATGAGCACAAACCATTGCCTATCCACGATAATAGAAAAAAGAAATGCAAACAACAGATGATGATATGGGTGCACATAGACTACTATAAGACGTTGATGGAGAGATGGAAAAAGAGAGAAAGAAAGCTGGCGTGGGAAATAAGGGCTGCAGCTTAAAGAAACACAAACTAAGCATTGATAAAACAGCCAGGATTATTTTTTTTTAACTCAGTTTCACAGAGAGCCTTGTCTAAATGTGGCATTGTGTTTGGCAAAAGGGAGATTAACAATGGCAAAAAACCCTCCCATCTCACCACCCATAACAAGAGCAAGGGGCTCCGATTACCTCCACAGATAAGCCGATCTCTGTAACACTGCTGTTTCCTGTTTAATTCTGAGTAACAAGATGGAGTCCAATAAACAGACATCTCCTGTCAACGCTTCTCCACCCTACACCACACCATTGCCATATTTTACTTCTCCATTAGCCTACCGTCTTTACTCACCAGCCCTACCTTCATCATAATCGTTTTTACTTAAGCGACTTAAAGGGACACTGTGCAGGAAATGGTCAAAAAAGGTACTGCAACTATGCTGCTCATTGAAACTAGGCTCCCTATTGCCAAATTTGATCTTTACATGAAAGTTATAATAAACAAATATGAACTAGTATGGTCCAATTACAGTCATTTGTGCAGCTTAAAATGGCTATTTTAGGAAATTCAAAACGGCGGACCATGGAGACGATCCCCCTTTTCATGTATGAAAAGTGCAATTTTTCCAGTCATAATGAATATTTAGAATTTGATGGTGGTGGTAAGTATTCATGAAAAAGGTAACATTAGTGAGTGGGCAGCATGAATTCTGGAAATGAACAACTAAAAATCTCACACAGTGTCCCTTTAAGAAACTCAAACTGCATCAACCAAAATGCAGTCAATCAAAATCTAAATAGTGGATGTATGGGTCCTCAGCCTTTTGCAGAACCAACAATGAAATGTATCATCACAGTACGTACTCTACCTGCCTGCCTGCATGTCTACCTGCTTCTCTCTCTCTCTCTCTCTCTCTCTCTCTCTCTCTCTCTCTCTCTCTCTCTTTCTCTCTCTCTCTCTCTCACACACACACTCATCTTATACTCTTTCCCTTTGACTTAATGAAATCTTGTAGACAAACAAAGTACGCCTATATCATCAACATTCTACAGCCTGTGTCTCCTCCTCCTCTCTTCACTCCTCTTTGAGCCATACTCTATGAAGTAATTACTGTACGTATTCCGGAAAGAGCCCAACCCCCATCACTTTACGCCACACACAGCTGAACATGTTGTGCGGCTTTTTTTCTGCAAAGGTTGCTTGAAAAAAAAGGGCCCGGGGGCTGGTGTTGAGCAAGTTCCACAATCGCAGTGTTTGGGAAATCACAGGCCGAGAGTGGGGGCCCGGGGCAACACACAGCCCACACAGGGAACCCTGGCCAGGTCTCCTAGTGACTAATAGGCTCCCCTATATCACTCACTGACAAGGTTCACCGAGGTGCTCACCCTGATAGGAAACTCACAATCACCTCACCACACCTCATCAGCTGAGCTCAGTCATTTTTCTGGTGGGTGTCAAATTCAGAGTCATTTATGACAGGTTAGTTGTAAATCATTTGAATTTACAAAGAAGTAATGCGTAAGAATGCGTAAGAAAATGACCAGATATTTTGTGAAGAAACTCCTACGAATATACGTATATAGGTCTACGAATATAGTATTGTGACTCTGTGTATCGTGATTTCTCGATTCGATACAATATCATTACAGCCATATCACTTACCCATCCAGACCTCTCCAAACTGGCCGGCCCCCAGCCTGCGCTCCAGCTTGAGGGACTCCCTGGGGACCTCCCACTCGTCCTGCCACCAGGGCTTCTGGGGCACGCGGTTCTGGCACGGCTTCATCAGACGAGTGCACAGGCCATCCCCGTCTCCTGCAGGAGGGGGGAGAGGAGGAAGAAAGAAAGAAAGACAGACAGAAAGAAAGAAAGAAAGAAAGAAAGAAAGAAAGAAAGACAGACAGAAAGAAAGACAGACAGAAAGAAAGAAAGAAAGAAAGAAAGAAAGAAAGAAAGAAAGAAAGAAAGAAAGAAAGAAAGAAAGAAAGAAAGAAAGAAAGAAAGAAAGAAAGAAAGAAAGAAAGGAAAAACACATTTTCCATCATGTAAACATTTAATAACAGTTCATTGAATGTTTCAAGCAGTTCATTGAATGTTAAGTTTTTACATATTTTCTGCATGAATGAAATAGAGAGGACTTAGTCGGTTACTATAGAGTCTATCTAACTGAGGTTTGACAGTTCACAATTGGGTCATTTCATGTGAAATCAGACACTTTGGTACCCGACCGACACGAATTTCAATCATACTTGCTGTGCCTGCTTAGTAGCAAGGTAGCACCCCAGAACTGCATTTGTGTGAATCTGACACCAATATTAAGGGAGAAACAGACTGGCAAAGGTTTACATATGAGGGTAGGACACTACAGTATGCATTCAGCCTTGATTATATCAGTCAGTGTAAGTCACAAAAGAATGTCTCTGAGGTGTTGTTTGAAAGCTCTTTTCTGGCTCTACAAATTACACACACAGCATGGAATACAACATCCTTCAGAATATGAATTATGATACATTGAAAAATTAAAAATTGAATATCAAACAAACTTATATTTTAAAATGGCTGGTTTATTGTCTAAACATAGCCTGTACGGTCATAAACAACACCTGAAAATGGGGTGTTTGTTTCTTTATTCATTTCAGAGATAATGGGACATCAAGGTTGAAACGAGTTGTATTGAAGTAGTAATAGAGTAGTGTCAGGGACAGGGCTGGACTGGTCATCTGGCATAACGGGCATTTTCCCGGTGGGCCCTGCACCCTCGTCGGTCCCTATTTCAGGTACTCAAAAACTACACGGCTTCTGCCCATTGTCAATGGACACAGTGGAAGTTAGACAATTTTAAGCATTCAGAGAAGGCAGGGTTGAAAGTATAAGCTCAGTAAAGGATTTTTTAAAATGTTCAAGCATCGAAGGGTATGTTGTAGCTGTATATGATGGCAACTAGTGGCTAGCATGTGTTGAGGAATGTATGCCGAGCACTGGAGAGGTGAAACTGAACTTCCTGCATCCTCATGGACCATCTCCATCCTTCACATATTCTGATAGACATGCTGTCATGTGATATTACAATGGTTTTACCATATTATTACAAGGTGATTTGTATGATGCCATATTTTTGAGTCCCATTATCTCTGAAATGAATAAAGAACCAAACACCAGCATTTCAGGTGTTGTTCATGACATTGCAGGCTATCTTTAGACAAGGAACTGGCCATTTTAAAATATAAGTTTTTTTGATATTCAATTTTAAATTTTTCAATTTATGATAATTCATATTCTGAGGGTTGTTGTATTCTATGCTGTTTGTGTAATTTGTAGAGCCAGAAAAGAGCTTTCAAATAACACCACGGACATCTTTTTGTGACTTACACTGACTGATATAATTGAGGCTGAATGCATAGTGTCCTACCCTCATATGCAAACCTTCGCTAGTCTGTTTCTCCCTTAATATTGGTGTCAGATTCACACAAATGCAGTTCTGGGTTGCTACCTTGCTACTAAACAGGCACAGCAAGTATGATTGAAATCTGTGTCGGTCGGGTCCCAAAGTGTCTGATTTCACGTGAAATGACCCAATTGTCATTTAAAGCAAAAAAGACCAACAACTCAGCATGAAATGAATGGGTTGGTTGCCAAAACATCTAAGAAATTTATATGTAAGACACAGTAAAGTAATTGTCACCAGCCAAAAGACAGAAAAATGTCAAATGCCATGACAAGACAATTTAACACCAGCAACGTCACTTCTGCGTCACTTCTGTCAACGTCACTTCTGTCACTGATTTCTTGTTTATGAAAAGAAAGTGTCACAGCCTCCTGTATATGTAACCCCTCTCCTCTTCCTCTAACATTTGGTAAGCATGTCTCTTTCACTCTGATAGACTGATGTAGTTTTGAAATGATAGCACACATTCAAGGCTGGACTGGCCATCTGGTACAGTGGGCATTTCCCAGTGGGTCCCCACCCTTGTGAGCCCCTATTTTCAGAAATGTAAAAAAAAGTCTGTTCTGCGTCAGTTCTGTGTCAGTTCTGCGACACTAATTATGAGGGCCCCCTTTAAGCCAAAAGTGCTCTGCCCCTATTTCTCCCTCAGTCCAGCCCTGCACAATGCACATGTTTCTAGCACACCTTCAAAAGCAGCACTGACCAACACACAGTATTGTTAGCTCATGACGTGTAGAAACAGGCCAAGTAAGTTGTGAGCTGATGTGTGCACATTGATTCACTTCCCTGTACACTGAAAGACTTAAACTCAACTCAACTACAACATTAAAACATGACTATAGGGCTGCTGACAGCTTTGGTCAGGCCTGAGACAAAATACACCCCACAAAATACACCCCACACCCCATCCCTGGGCCAGGGACAACTGACGCCCATGTCCCATGGGCTTCCCTGACTATGATATTGCATTATTAACACATCACAACTTATTTGTTACCTTTTTGCTGTTAAATAATGAGCAATGAGCACATCCCATGCCATGTGTTAAGAAGTATACATACGTGAGTAATGCTTCACCAGCTCTGTCAGGGAAGTAAATGAGATCTTGGCTGTGATGTAGTATCCACCACCGTCGAGGTTGCGAATCCTGTAGTGTTTTACGACATCCCCCGAGGTCTGATCCAAATCCCTCACCGACAGAGAGTAACTACCTGTGGACAAATAGCAGTATATGGTTATCTTCCACACACCGCGCTCTTCTGTCTTGTTGGTGCGTCTCTGAAGTAATCTAGTAGTTAGGAAATGGATCGCACTCAGTTTTGATGTCATATCATATCAGTCCCTGCAATGTTAAAATAAAAAGAAAACAACAAGAAAGAAGAAAAACTGAGTGCGATCCATTTCCTAACAAATAGCAGTATATGGAATGAGAGCCAATGACAGGTCCTCCCAACTGTGGGACTGGTAGACTCTAGTGAACTGTTACAACTGGTGCTTTTGACAAGGTTGAGCTGCACTGCAAACACGAATAGTGTTGAAAGCCATACACAAACAAATGTGAGGAGAACCCTTTGTGTTTTGGCAGATCAAGTATTTTTTGTTGTCAGTGTCTTTTACCGTCACACTGATGGAGAGGATGCTTTTGTGTTTTTGTACGTAGGCCTACATTTTTGCCCAGAGTTTGTGTTTTTGACCTGCTGTATTTGATGTATTTTAAACAAACAATTACATCCTTCATGTGTGAGCGATGAGCCACTGTGAGCACGTGGCCAAAGATTTGGCAGTCAGTGTGAGCCCCTGCTTTTGGTGTCCTACAGTACTGTACCTGGGGTTGACTCGCTCTCCCGAACCAGGAAGGAACCCTGTGTGTTTCCCGGAGCCAGGAGTTGTCTGTTTGCGTCATTTCTAGACAGGCTCTTGAAGAACCATCTGCGGTCAGAGAGGCCATACAGAGTCAGTTACACAGTCTGCATACATGTACTTTCAATTGACCCACAGGGGGAGTCTTCCATGGCCATGGTTACTTCATAGCATTGTGAGAGAAAACTTATTCTTTGAAGAAAGTGTCTTATGTCTATGATGTCACCTTTATACATGGTTCATATGATACATAGAAAGATAACAATATGATACTGTGGGACACTGCATTAATACACCTGTACCACACAGTCAGCTGCCCATATGGACTCAAGTTCCAGTCTGAATCACAGTTCTATCTTGCTCTTCTTAAAAAAAAAATATATATATATATATTGGGTCTTTTTCGACTTAATTATTGATAGGACAGTGTGAGAGGTGGACAGGAAGCGAATTGGGGAAGAGACGGGGAGGGGTCGGCAAAGGACCCGGGCGGGGATCGACCCTGGGTCAGCTGCATGGCAGGCGAGTGCCCTACCGGTTGGCCATGGCAGGGCCCTGTCTTGCTCTTCTATCAGAGATTCTTTAATAGAGATATGCCAACATAATAGGTTTCTATGGGCACCTGACGACCAGGTTCCGGTCTGCCTAAAGGGGCGTGTCATAATGCTCCTACAATGAATAGAACAGTCCTTAGGTCTGCCTAGGTCTGCCTAAGGGGGGCCATAATAGAACCAGGAAACAATGGGCCAATGGAACCTCTCTCTCTCTACTCTCTCTGCTTCTACTGTCATATCACAATAAAGGCTAAAAGCCCCAAATATAGTCAACTTTTGTTGTTAATATAACAACAAAAAAGATATATTATCTAAGTGACATAATGTTCAAAAGACAGAAGGTTAAAATTACATAAAGCACAACAATCAGCAATGTTTTATGTGCCATAATGGTCAACAGTACTTTTTTTATGTACAAATGTTTGAAAAACATATTCCCTCAAATAGCCGTCTCATTTCCCAAGAAAGGAAGTGAAACAAATAAATCAGCGTGTCCTGTGTGTCCTTCATAGCAGCGGCGCTTACACTTCAGTCTCGATGGAGTTGCACTTGGCCACAAAGTTGTGTGGGATGTAACCTCTCTGGCCTGTGGCAAGAGACTCCGCCATGTACCATTCAGGGTCATCCCTTCAAAAAAGAAAAAGAGAGACAGACCAAAGATGATGAAGAACAGGAAGAAGAGCATATGACATCATCGCAAACATGATGAAAAAAAGGAGGACGGATGAGAAACTGCAGTCAGCAGCGGCAGTCAGTTAACAGGCCTCAGTCAGCCCAATTTTCCCCTTTATCTACGTGAACTGTCTCCTGCTGTCTGCCCTAAGGGACTTTCCGTTCTTATTTCAACCTGAAGTGTTTTAAGTGCAATATTTTCACATCTGGGTGTCTGACCAGGACTGTTTCAAGGTATATTGGGGCTCTAGGCAAAGAGGGACTTGGGGGGGGACCCTTTTCTCTTCAAACTATTGGGGAGGGCCCCTCAAGAGAGATTTTGATAGCAGTATCATTGTACTTCTCGACCATTGAATTTAGAGGGGTCTTGGCAGTAGTGTTCCTACAATGAGTTACACTCCGACGCCATGGTGGCCCGACCCCGACAAAAAAACGGCTAAAAACGCTTATAACAACTGACTAAAAACACTAGTCATAATGCTATTATTGCAACAATGTGGCAATAGTGTAGAAATAACACTTTGAACCAATATTTAATATGTTTAGAACTATTTTTAAATATTTTGTAACGATTTGTGAGAGGGTCTTGACTCATTCACAAAGTTGTCCTTGCTAAGTACATTGAAAACAAGTACATAACCAGTCATTACCATGGCGGCCCTTTTCAGTTGGAAGCCCTAGACAATTGGCCTCTTTGCTTGCCTGGTTGTGACAGCCAGGCCTGTGTCTGACTCATGTGTGAGGAGGCTCTGTGAAGGTCCTGGGCCTTGACCCCATGGTCTGCTTTGGCTGTATTAGGCATGCTGAGTACTGCACACTCACCTGCTAAGAATCTTCAGCTTCTCTCCCTTCTCGAAGCCCAAGTCATCACTGTGGTTGGGCTCATAGGTGTACAGGGCCACCATCAAATTGTCTGTATCTTCACAAATGAGTAAAAAAAAAACACACGGATGAGAAAAACATAACAGTACATCAGACCACTTGTTTGTCTTACAAAGACAGAGGCCAGTGGTTCTTTGAGGACTGACCATGAGAAATATCATTTCAGAAAGCTGTCTGTCCATTCCATGTTTCAGGTAAAAGAGGGGATGCTTTTATGTACTTTCTTTATGGGAAGTGGCAAGTTATCTAGTGACAAGACAAAGGAGTTTTTCTGTAGAGTGTAAACAATAACTAGATATGCTGCTGCCCTCTGGACTTTTGGGGCAGTGTTTGTTTTGCATATTTTGTATGATTTGAATATAGCCCGAGTAGGCTATGTTTACAGTTCAGTATACACAAGTGTGTATGAATGAAATATCTGACACATTAGTCATTGCAGGTCAGCCGAGGGACTGGTTTACAGGCATACCGTGTGCGTAAACATAACCCACAAACAATGAAGCAAGTGTTCGTGGACAAAACACAAAAATCGAGCATGTACTAACACTTTGTTTTGAGCTGCTGCTGCTGCTGCTGCTGCTGCTGTTGTAGGTAGTGAACTTGGCTGGCAGGCCTTCTGGTATTTAAGAGAGCAAAGCCATAGCTCACTGGGCTGGCTGTGGATTAAAGCTCCAGAGCTCCAGAGTGCTCACTGTACGGGAACTTAAGTGAGGCTGCACTGGTCATCTGGCATATAGGGCATTTCCCAGTGGGCAGACAGTCCTCAAGGGTTGATGCTTTTCCTTGTTTTTGTTTTGTTGTTGTTGTTGTTGTTGTTGTTACTACCCTTAGAGACCAGCTGACAATTTCGATGGGGCCGACCATTGGTGCATCTATAACCAGGCAGTGGACTATCAGGTTATAGTGTAGACGACAACTGTGAGGGGCAGGCCAATGCCAAAAACGTCCGGGTCATTCTTTTTTTTAGTCCCCGTCCAGCCCTGGGTTTTGTCTGTGAATGCTCCACTTAGCCTGGCAGGCTACATGCCCATGCGTCTGTAATTCCTCTTTGGGGTCTGCACAGCAGACAAAGCGTGCAGACAAAACCAGCGGTGCCCTGATTCAGGGAGAGCAGCCCTAATGTCGGGTTCACTAAGCACTCTCACGTGAGTCGTATGAATAGCAAAGACGCCTTTCAGGGTTACTTTTACTGTGTATATGGTGGTGTCCCTTGGAGTAATCTGGGGGTTTCAAAGGTATACCTAAAGATTAGGTCTTTACTCCTTCTCCAATACTGAAGTACACTATCGATGAAGTGTGTCCTAGAAAAGTTCAGAGACCAACTAATCCCCATGATTCAGCAACCAGACCCAACAGCAGAATGAGTTAGGACTTTTATGTATTTAATGATAAAATAAGTTTGTTGTCAGAAAGCATGCTTGACTAAATCAATACTAAAGCAAGCAGTTTCACACAGTTTGTAGTCAGGGATGCTTAAATGTATTCTCCCAATGGTACTATTAGTATTCTGTGTATTCTTGTTTCCTAAATACCTTCATAACACTATCTGAAGGGGATGTAATACACGTTTGTTTTTAGGTCATTGTGATCAAGTATTGAATTTGGGCTTACTGTACGAGAAGCTAAGGACCTGTAAGCTATAGATGCATGAGTAATTATTCTAATGAGTAGGCCTATTGGTATAAAATCCCTTTACAACCCTTTTTTGAAAGGATTTGGTTAAAGACCAAACGTCTGGTTTGAAGATTAACATTTCCACGTCGCTGAACATTTTGATAGTAATATTTGTTTATAACTGAGACTTTCTTTGCATTATCCATTTACTGGTTCTAAAATGTGTTTAATCCAAATCCAAATCCCAATACTAATCCTGCCAATCCTGTACGTGTAAGTGTAAGTGGTACAGACCGCCATCTCAAAAATAGATAAGTGTACCTTTTCAGAAGTATACTATATAATTGAACTATAGTATCTCGTTATTAAAGGGACACTGTGCAGGAAATGGTCAAAAAAGGTACTGCAACTATGCTGCTTATTGAAACTGGGCTGCCTATTGCCAAATTTGATCTTTACATGAAAGTTTACTAAGTATTAAACAAATATTTTCGAGTATGGTCCAAGTACAGTCATTTTTGCAGCTAAAAGTGGCTATTTTTGGAAATTCAAAATGGCTGACCATGGAGAAGATCCCCCTTTTCATGTATGAAAAGTGCAATTTTTCCTGTCATAATGAATACTTGATGCTTTGAATGAATACTTGATACTTTGATGCTGGTGGTAAGTATTCATGAAAAAGGTAACATTAGCGAATGGGCAACATGAATTCTGGAAATAAACAACTAAAAATCTCACACAGTGCCCCTTTAAATAAACATATTGGCTGCATTCTAAGCTGCATGATAATTGGCATAGGAGTCAGACATTTCAATGTATTTTGTACTTGTTACATTCGTAGTGTAACTAGTACCAGTATATTCATAATGCACACCAGAAACAAATGGCTTTGTTAAGGCAGTGACCATACAGGACACAGTGCCCTGTATATGAGTGCCCAGAAGGCTGTCGTTTTTAAGACACATAGCCTACCTGGCAAAGGGCTCACTGGTGGCTCATAGTGGACGGGGTGGAAGTCCTGGGGGTCATCTCTGTACTGGAACTGGAAGACAGGATGAGATGAGGGGAGAAAACAGAAACAGATAAAGACATGATTTATAGCTCTGGTGTGCATTTCTCGAAAGTGTAGTTGCTAACTACGGTAAGCTATACTTTGTTGGTTGCAATGCAAATTCCCATTGGCAACTACCCAAGTTGCTAACTGCTAACAACTGTGCTTTCGAGAAATGTCCCCCTGGACAAGTGATGGGACTGCAGTGACGGAAGAGAATCTGAACCATCTGGGAAGAAACACACAAGAAGTGAGACATGAATGTCACACTGATACCGATGTTAGTCATGTTAGTCATGTACTGTAACCCTATTCCATACTTGACTCCAACAATTAGTCTGAGCCATGTCTTACTGTCAGATATTGTATTGTTTAGCAGCCTATAACTTTGATGTTGTAGGTTTAATTGTAATTCACCACCTTCATGTGGAAGAGATGTTTCACAGGTGGGTCACATGATCATGCACTTCTGCTGGTTTGCACATTGAGAGTGTGGTAAAACAAAACCACACCATCATTATCACCGCACGCCAGCATACATATTGTGCAGGCACAACAAGCAGGTTACATTTGTTCGGGGTTCATTGTTCCTAAATCAGAAGTACCGTAATCAGTTGTTTCCCTAACGAGAAGGAAGCATACAAGTTCCTACTGAAGTCTGTCTGTGCAACACAAACAAGTTATTACTCAAACAAAGGGAGCACCCTTTTCCATAACTCTAAAAAAAAAAATGAACATTCATTGTTCATACTCGTGGGTGGCTATCAGCAAAGTTCAAACTCCTTGCCAGTGTTGTTGTTGGTGGTGGTGGTGTTGTTCAACTGCTTCAATTTATGGTATTTTAATTTGTCACAGAGCAGGAAGCCATGCACAACACTGCATTTACCGTCACCGACTCTAGACTGATTGTGGACACAAAGGACAATTTCCTTCTAGATTATGTGCAGGCAGGTCTGCATAGAGTGTGGAAGGAATGCATTAATTTTCAATCTCGCCCCAAGGACACCTGCAACAAAAGCCTAGGCCGCTTCCAACTGACATTTCTCTTTCACATTGCTCATAATCTGAAAGCACATGTGAACAAGACCATCACTAAGTCATTAGCCTAAACTCTAAACTTTAAACCTAAACAGTTAATAGTAACTGGTATTGGCCCCCAATAAATACAGTGATGTTGGCCGTAATGAAGTAGGCCTACTAGAAGGTTTTCTTTACCATTATGTTGATATGGGTTTGCGCTGTCTGTGGCACACTGGGCCAATGTCATACTATGAACACGTTGTCCATGGGGATAGGACCCAGGTTCAAATCCGGCTTGTGTCATTTCCCACCCCTTCTCTCTCTCCCAACCATTTCCTGTCCTCTCTAGACTCTCCTATGTAATAAAGGCAAAAAGGCCCCCAAAAATATTTGTAAAATGAATGTTGGCTAATGTTTTTAAATGGTGCATCAACATGCAATTGGGATGAATGCACCTCTCAATTGAATTTACTGTCCTCCCAGCCTGATCTCCAAAAATTCCGTGCTCCTGGACACGGACGTTAAGGACAAGAAATCCGTGTCCAGGAGAACAGATTTTGCCAAAATTCCGTGCTCCTGGACACAGAATTGTTTTCCGTGCTCCTAGACACGGAATTGTTTTCTGTGATGGGCACACGGAAGTGCTTTCTATAGGCTATTACCACAGCACTGTGTTAACTCTATCATTAGAAAATACATACCAAATGCTAATCCTAAACAAAATAATGCTATAGCAATTTAAGTTGTGCCCTGACCAAAACATTCCCTAACCTTAACCTGTCATTAAAGACATATTTTTGAGAAATACCTTTTCCAGTTGGTTGCTAGGCTGGACACGGATTTTGTGTCCTTAACATCCGTGTCCAGGAGCACAGAATTGTTGGAGATCATGTTGCTCCTCCATTGCTACAATTGCCGTAAAAAGATCATAGGAGCGAGCTGTCTCTGTGCAGCTCGAATGCGAGTCAAGTTTCCTTGCATCCTATAGCATGACTAAAAAAATATACTACTTTGCTTTAATGATAGTATCCTGTAACTACTGTACCTGACAAGCTGTGTGACCGAGTTTACGGTAGCCTACATAAACATTTACATAAATGACATCAGGCAGACACTGAGCCACATTTGACTTAGGATATATATAGGCTAATTTGTGAATTTTTACTTTGGGCATTATCACGTAGGTGTGAGTGTTATGTAGAGGATGTGGTATTGATATTTATAGCACAATTGTAATAGTGATTCAAATAGAACTTATGTAGCTCTGTGTTGCTCACCCTAGACCGTGCCCACCCTGTGTTCTGTCAGAATGTACTTCGACGCCGAAATGAACTACCAGTTAGCCTGTTAACAGCACGGGGGATGTCGTGGCACAGTGCACTAATACACCTGAACACATACGGGTTACATGCCATTGCCCATGGGGACCCAAGTTTGAGTCCAGCCGAGGTCATTTCCCAACCCTATCCCATCTCTCTCTCTCTCTCCCACTCACTTCCTGTCTGCTCTCACACTGTCCTATCTAAAGGAAGGCAAAAAGCCCCAAAGAATATTACTTACGTGTGTATCCCTAACCCATCACCCTGCTTAAGGGGCAGCGTACTGCTCAGCTGGATGGTTAGGGCATATGGACAGGACGCCTTGCTGCTCTCTGTTACTCTCTCATAACCATATGTGTCAACCGTATCTCGTGCCATTCGTGAAAACAGAGCAAATCAACTATAAGCGTCATGGTGCCGTCACGATATAGCCTCGTTTTTCGTGATTAGGTGACGAAAGGGGGAATTGACAATTGGGGTAGTTTGGTTCTGGGGGGAAGAATAATGGGGACGGACGTCAACAATCAAGCGTGAGTGAAGGGTAACTGGAAATGGGACTCATACGGTAATCAAACATTTCAAACAAGCAATTTAGGGTTAGGGTTAGGGTTAAGTTTAGGGTTAAGGTTAGGGTTAGGGTTAAGGTTAGGAGTTAAGGTTAGGTTTAGGGTTAAGGTTAGGGACAACGTTGGAGGAAGGGAGAGATGACACAAAGCTGACACAACGAGAGGGCTCCCCTCCCGATATGCACGCTGCTCGGATGCTCAATCTCTCTCACTCGCTCTCTCTCTCTCGCCCTCTCTCCCACCCAGACAGCGACCGGACCAACAGAGACAGCGAGCGTTGGCCAACCACAAAAAACGAGGCTATATCTTGACGGCACCACAAAGCATATAGTTGATTTTTTTCCGCAAGACTGGACTCGTGTCCCGCTGTCCTGTCTTGCAGTTTAATATCTGTCCCTTCCATGTCTATGTCTTCAAATGGCGTAGAGACAGAAACGTAATTTCAATTGCCTTAGTATGACCTGTGCATATGAAAAACATTGATAATAAAGCCGACTTGACTTGACTTGATTTTACTAGACTCGACTTGACTTGACTTGCTCTCACCGGGTTAAGGGCACCCGGTGGGATGGGGCAGTTGCAGTGTTCACACTTCTCGTCCAGGTTCTCCACCCAGTCCTCATCATAGTAGTCGGAGCTGCAGTTGCACCCCATGGCCTCTGTCATGGACAGACAGTCAAAGGAGTTGCAGAGAGAGGAGTTATAGTTAGATAAATAAAATGTGAAAGAAATTGAGTACTGTAGTACTGTGGATTTTTATTAATGTTGTGGAATAGGCTACACTACGATATCATCAACGTAGATAGTTTGTCAAGTAGTTTGAGGCTGACATTGTTCTCTTGTGATATTGTAAAAAGAAGTAAAGAAGAGTAGCGTATTAGGAAATCGCACTCAAATTACAGTAAGAGCAGTCTGGAGTTTGCTGGTGTCTTTGTTTCTTAGTTGTCTCATGATGTTCCCACATAACACAGTAATAGTATCCTACTCTTTGCACTGCTTATTTGCTTTTGGAGCAGCACAAACTAAAGTAGACCAAAGTTAGACTTAAAGTGATTTCCGGGTCTTGGTCTTGTTCTTGGTTTCCTTTTACTGTAACTGGAGATGCACAACTTCCGCCTTTGAAAAACAAATACAAACTACTCTACACTGTATCATGATCATGATTTTCATTGTCCTAATTTATGGAAATCTGAAAGTGTGTGTGTGTGTGTCTGTGTGTGTGTGTGTGTGTGTGTGTGTGTGTGTGTGTGTGTGTGTGTGTGTGTGTGTGTGTGTGTGTGTGTGTGTGTGTGTGTGTCTGTCTGTCTGTCTGTCTGTCTGTCTGTCTGTCTGTCTGTGTCTGTGTCTGTGCGTCTGTATGTCTGTGTGTACATGTATTTGAGTGTGTGTGCATTCATGTCTTTACAGTATGTATAATAAGTGTTCATAACAATCCGTGTCCCATGGCGGCATAATCTCCCTTTGGGCGGGTCGCGCAAGCGGGGGTCGGTGGGCCTACCAGCAAGCTTTTTGGCCCCCGGGCTCCAAACCCGTGAGAAATTCTACTGCTGAATGGGGGAAAAGGCTGACCCCCTTATATACCCTCTGAACCATCCATCCCACCCCAGCCCAACCACAGCCCCTTGCTGGGTGAAGGGGCCTAAGGGAGAGGGGGATCGAGGGCCAGGGATGCCTTTGGGAAAATCCACCCTGTCTTGTGGAGGACATCAAAACAGAGTCACTATTTTCCACTGCAGTGCAACGCAAGGGTCAAAGCCTTCAGATTCGCGAGTTAGGCAAGTTGATTGTCAGCAGTGCGGCCTATCCCGGAGATCTATTTGTAACTTCGACGGTCTCAATGTTGACGTTAGCGTTTGAATGTTTGAACTCCGGTGTTTTTTTTGTTAATGTTTCGGCAAGTGAATCGCAAACTTCAGAAGACAGACAGTTTAAGCCCTGCTTTATAATTTCCATCATACATAAGTCATTGACTAAGTTTAAAAAACAGTTTTTGTTGATGTGGGTAATTTCATGGTGTATTATCAAGAAATAATGATTTGAAAGAAAATGAGAAAGAAAACTCAGCATTTCACACATATCTCTAAATTGTTATTTTGTTGTTAGAAAATTTGTACTAAACATGTGGCTTATAGCAGGTTCATCGTGATTAGCGAGGCTGGTACGCTAGCTATTCAGTTGATAAACCAAGATAAACACAGTGGGTTACAAAAAGCAACAGGTGCCATATCAAAGCTAACAATGAAAGTGCTCTGGAAAACACTGCAAGACAATGTGAAGGTATATATGCAGGACTCAGAAGAAGGCTATATATAGCTCAAAAGCTTGGCTGTGAAGACATATTCACTGCCCCATATAAAAGCACCACGAAGACCTCCAGGATATCCTGTACATCAACACATCTTTGTTTTCTACATGTGTAAAACACAGCAGATTTTGTCTGGCTTTTTCTTTTGTAAGCGATTCGGTCCTCGGTTTCAGGGCAGATATGTAAAGATGCTTGTGTCTTGTATCTAGAGAAACCTCCGAACAATAGCTAACAAAGCAGAATATTTCCAAACGTTCATCACTGACACAGAAAAAGGGTAATTGCATTTTTACATACAAATTTCGGGCTTCGATAACGTAGTATCACAATTTTATATTTTATTTATATTTTATCTATATTTTCGTATGTCTATTCATGATTTTATTACATATAATATTTTATTTTACTGAAGTACTGCTTTTAGACATAACGATTATCAAAGTTATCAATCAACATAACGATCATCAAAGTTTAAACATCCAATCATTTGGATTTTTTAAAATTTTCAATAGGCCCCAACCTTTTGTAGAACACACTTTTGGTACTTCAAAAAACAGCCACATTCAGTTTAAACTAAGTTGTATAATTTGTGTTTGGTGTTTAAGAATATCTTACCTAATGGCGTTTTCCCAGCGCTTTTTCAGACGTCAAGGTTCCTCAGCTTCACAGATCAGAGGCGTTGACCTGGACCTCTGTATCCATCACCACAGGAGCACAGCAACGTTTATCCTCTCACAAATAAGCTTGATTAACACCGCCAATAATTAATTAGTTATGCAACGACAACAATAGCGAATTTATAAGTGAGATGACATGCATGTGGCGAACAAACACACACCAGCCATCAACATGAGCGTGAGGATCGTATCCTGTGCTCTTCACCTAGGCGTGTGAGTGACGCTTAACCCCACTGTTGTGTGTGCATGCGCACTATCAAACACACACACACGCACACGCACACACACACACACACACACACACACACACACTAATACACACATATACACTCCTAGATTCGCACACCTCACCACAGCAGTGACAAGCAACCCATAGCAAGTTTCCTGTCGTTGAGAAGGTTGAGACCTTCACCCAAGTTTGGGGCTCACAGGTGCCTCAGTCCGCACAGCTGTGTGCTGGGTACGTTAGGCCTCTATAGCGGGAGAACTGGGGCAAGGTGTCTCCCCAACCTCAGAGCTCGCTGTGGATTGCTGCCATGACATTTATCGGCAGCCATGACACCAACTCATTACAGTTACACACAGGGAAGTCAACAAGGGGGGACAAAGGGGCAACTTGTCCCGGGCCCAGGGAGATAGGGGCCCCAGAATTGTGTCCTCATTACATTACATGTATTGGGTTTGGGGCCCAATCAGATGAATTCGTCCTGGGGCCAGCCAACACTGTCAGCGGCCCTGGTTACACATGCTTAGAGGTAGAGTACGTCTAATGACTGGAAATTCAAAATGGAGGTCATGGAGAGGATCCACCTATTCATACATGAAAAGTGCACATTTCCAAGTCATGATGAAAACTTAGAATGCTTGGTGGTGGTAAATAGACATGAAAATGATAACATTTCAGAATGGGTAGCATACATTTTTGAAATAAACTACTACTAAAATGACAAATTCTATCTTTAAGTTCAGGATGAGACTCTGACTCTCTTCCTCAGCTACCTCTATGACATTTGCCTTAACCAGTGGCATCCGTAAAAGAAACACAAGGCATATCCAAGCTATCACCATGTGCTATCATAAATATAAACAAATGCCATCGTAACCTGCAGAGAATGTTCCTGTGAAACTAGGCCACGCGTACCCTCAGACATCCAAAGCTGCACAGGTGGGAAGATTTATCGTGGAAAATATTTAAACAACTTCGAGGCCTGTTTTCCTTAAACCCATAAGGAAACCTTTTTAGAGATGGCCGGTGTGTTCACATCGATGTGTTTATTACTACAATTTTATTTCATTTCATTTCATTTCATTTTTATTTAAACTCGAAGAATCATTGAGAGCCCAGCCCTCATTTACAATGATGTCGAGTAAAACAAACAATTACACATATAAAATCATATATATATACAACATACACAATGCAACATAAATCATATAAGAGGTAAAAATTAAGACAAACTATGAATTAAAACTTATGAGTTAAAACAAGTACAAGTATGTGATAAAAAACTTCCCAGTATTACTTTAAAATGTTCTAATGACACTAAGGCTTGAAGACCTATCCTTTGTTGTAGGGTATTCCAAAGTGAAGGTCCACAGACACTAAAAGCCGTTTTACCCAGTTCAGTGCGGGCATAAGGGACCTCCAGTAAAAAGTTGCTGCTGCGGGTTTGATATGGGTTGGAGTGCCAAACTAAAAGAGATGAAATATAAAATGGGAGTTTACCAGTGAGGGCCTTAAAAATAAAAATAAAATAATGCATGTCCCTTCTGTGAGAAAGTGGAGCCCACCCAACTTTATCATATAACAGGCAATGATGAGTGCTATATGGATCCCCAGTAATAAAACGAAGAGCTGAATGATAGACAGTGTCAAGTGCCTTCAGATTAGAGAGTGGTGCATGTCTGTAAATAACATCACCATAGTCAAGGGAAGACAGAAAAGTAGCTTCAATTAACTTTTTTCTGCAGAAAACAGGAAAGTGATATTTATTTCTGTGCAGGAAAGATAGCTTTTGTCTGAGCGTAGTGACAAGACAGTCAGTATGTTTCTTGAATGTGAACTTGTCATCTAGCCAGATTCCCAGGTACTTATAATGTGATACTCTCTCAATAACAGACCCATCTAAAGTAGATATATTAAAATCATTTTTCATGCCATGCTTAGATCGAGTAAAGACCATACATTTAGTCTTGCTTACGTTAAGTAGAAGCTTAAGACCAATGAGGGCATTTTGTAGAATATTAAAAGACTGCTGCAAATTCTCCAATGCTAGCTGTACAGAATCTGCAACACAATACAAAATTGTATCATCTGCATATAGATGAATAGAGCAGTTGGAAAGGAGAGAGAGTATGCTATTTATGTACATGGTGAAGAGTACCGGACCTAATACTGAACCTTGTGGGACCCCCTTGGTTATTAGCAGGGGGTCAGATTGAGTATTACCCAATTTTACAGTATGGTGTCTGTTTGATAGGTAGCTCTGGAACCATTTACAGGCACTTGCACTAAAACCAATACCAGGCAGAATTTGTAGAAGCAGAGAATGGTCCACAGTGTCAAATGCTTTGGATAAGTCCACAAAGATGGCAGCACAATGTTTTTTCTTGTCAAGAGAAGTGATAATATCATCAATTACTTTAGTAGCAGCAGTGACTGTACTATGTTTAGGCCTAAAGCCTGATTGGAGAGGGCTCAGAATATTATTGGTATTTAGAAATTCTTTGAGCTGATCATTTACCAACTTCTCTAGTATTTTTGAGAGACACGGTAGCTTGGATATTGGTCGATAGTTGTTAGGGTCAGTCTTATCACCCCCCTTGTGCAACGGGGTAATGTGTGCAAATTTCCATAGTGTAGGGACAACTCCAGTGGAAATAGAATAATTGAAAATGTGCAATAATGGCTCTGCTATTATATATGCCGCAGTGCGAAGAAAAAGGGGATCTAGGTGGTCTTCTCCAGTGGATTTGCGACTATCAATTGCTAATAAAGCAGATAGCACTGTATGCTTAGACACAGGATGAAGCCTAAATTCCAGATCATCGTCTCTGACATTGTCTCTGATACACATATCATGTCCAGCCCTAGGCATAAAGGAATGATTATTGCTATTATCAAAACTAGAGGTGCTCCGATTGCTCAGCAGCCGATCAGGATCAGCCGATAATGGCCAAAAATAGCCTGATCGGTGATCGGAAAAACATGCCGATCAAAAAACCGATCCAGAGATATTAAATTCCTCACGCAACCATTTTGCCTTTACACCTGGCGCTGCCTGCAGCCTAGGTGCTGGCTCTGCACAGCTGCTGCACCAAAATAAGGTATCTTTACTTGTCTTTAACCTTTTGGAATTCCCTCCTTCATTTTCACCATTTATAATCATATCTGCATCAACAATGATCTGATTTTCCGATCCATGCGCCGTTTACATGACGCTTGTAATTTGCGAATGACGTGTCAGTCTCGCCATGTTCACTATTTTGAGTTACAGCCTGTCAGCACGTTTCCAAAACAATCATCAACGGTATTGTTTTTAAAGTTGTAGCCTTATGGACAGCCAGGTCATTAGTTTGTAGTCGCTGCAACACCAAACAGAGGGAGAGTGGACGGTGTGAAACTCAATGAGTCTGTGCAGGGAATTCTACAATCTATGACAGTGTTACAAAGCTTTCCTGTGTTGTGCGTGTTGCCTGTTCTTTCAAGAGAAGTTTTTTTCTTGTTTTGTGTAGGTCTATGTAGAATCTCAAGTTTTTCAGTCACAATGTAATTTGCGATAGACTACTTCTCGCCAGTTAGCCATTTTGCGTTATAACCTGTGTAGTTGCCTCGGTCAGCACGCGACAAGTTCACGTTGTCCGCACAAGCATGCCAACGTTATTGTTTTCAAAGTTGTAATTGACAGTCAGTCGATTAGTTTGATAGTCGCTGAAACGCCAAACGGTGACAGGTGAGGGGAGAGGGAGAGAGCTCAGACTCAGAACGGTCGCGGAGCACTGCAGCTGTGGACAGTGAGTGACAGAGAGGGGAGGGGCTCTCCTCACGAGGCTGCTCATTTAAAGCGA
>NC_085875.1:5917515-5925015 GCF_034702125.1 Engraulis encrasicolus | reverse complement strand
ACATATCTCACAGCGTCTATGGACATACATACATCCAGTGGCAGGCGATTCAGTGTACGGTCGAGTCCAAATCTGGAGATCAAATTACTTGAGCGTGTATTGTATAAGGAGGCCGCGGCCTGCCATCAATCCCCTTCACTTGACTGGCGATGACCCTCCTCTACCGATGCCGAGCGGCTATTTCGGGTGTCTGGGGAAGGAGTGACAGAATGTTGGACCACGACCTCCTACTTCCTGTGAGACAGTGGCTGTGACTCTGGCGGTGTTTTGGCAGCTCAGCCAGGCCTGGTGGATAAGGAGAGAGCACTTTTCCTTTTTTTTGGTTTCGTTTTCTTTTTTTTGTTTCCCTTCCCCTGCTGCGTGGCTGCCCGCCTGCCCGGCATGCTTTTCCACACCTCAGCATGAGACATTAGGGCCTACTGATAGGAGGGGACATGTCTCTCTCTCTTTCTCTCTGTTGCTCCCTCGCTCTCTCTCTCTCTCACACTCTCAAACACACACACACACACTGAGGAGAGAGACTACAGGCTGTTGTGAGTGCTCTGGCTGATGTGCACATGTGGTGTGTGTCCCATGCACTCACCGCCCTACACGTAAGCACATGATGCCAGTTATGGCCCTGAGCACATGACTACAGAACTACAGGACTATTTTATGATGAGAGGCAGGCAGGCACCTACATACAGTATGTGGGTTTTTTTGTTTGTTGTGCTTCTTTTTTTTTTTGCTCGGCTACAGGTGCCATTATACGTCCCGAAGTGCCATTGTGCATCCCGAAAGCAATGCCCTGAGTTTGTATTTCAGTGACAAGAAGAGGCGCTTGAACCTGATATGTGTTTAGATGAAGCAGAAAAAAAGGCATTCTGTGAGATCTGATATGTTACCTCAGGCTTGCAATGCCGAGGAGCAAGCAAGCAAATTAGGCTGCCTTGCCTTGCCTTCAGCACGGCCCGGCCTGTGCAATATGACACTGACTAAGAAAAGGAGACCGCGGTGCGGAGAAGGGCAGAATCAGAGCCAAAACGTCCTCGGCCAAAGGTATCCCATATCAAGGCTCACCTCTAATCAATGGTGTCTATGGCTCTTCAATTCCTGCCCAATTTGTCATCTGTGTCCATTCACTCACTATGTAGTTTTTTGTGTGTTGTTGTTGTTGTTGTTGCACTTGTTACAGCCTGCTGAGGGTGCACAACAACATGTGCTGTAGGCTAGTTTGTTTGTTGGTATTTAAAAGTGTTTTGTTTCATTTTATGTTAACTGAGTCTTTCAAGCCCGAAGAAGTTGTTCAGATGCTTACAATTAAATCTTTGTATAACATGACCTGGAGGAATGAGTCTTCAGGATCAGATGTATTACCAGAGTGAGAAGCTGAGTTTGAGAAAGAAGCAGCGATGTTCATCTCGACGAGGTGTTGGTGAAGTGGTATAGACGAACTGTGTTGTTTCATTTCTATAGTGCTCCGTCAAGTTCATCTTAGTCAGACCCAGGCGCTGCTTCAGTGAAGGAGGGTGTCCGTCATGCTACCATGAGTGCACAACCAGTTTGTTTGTTGGCTGGCTTGTAAGAAGTATTTCGTTTCATTTCATTATCTGTTAACACAGAGCGAAAATCATGATTTGATGATGTTTATTCTGATGAGCCCCAGGTGCTTGAGCGCTGTGGATGAGACAAAAGTATCCTTCATCCTACTGAGAAGGCACAACAACATGTACTGCAGGCCTATGCTGCTTAATTTGTTTGCTGGTTTGTTTGTGTTCATCATCTGTTAACAGAGTGAGAAGAGTCATGAGTAAATATTCATCTTAGTGAGGTGCTTGAGCGGCGTAGACAGGGTGAACATGGCTTTTATCCTACCGAGAGTGTTTGTTGGTTTATATACATATAGCTTTGTTTAAATCTTGCTGTCTGTTAACAGAATGAGAAGTGAAAACTTGAGATAGGCCACACTGGCCGAAACGTTGTTTCAGTAAATAAAATTCAGCACGATGGACAAGGGTGTGCGGTATCTTCCTCTCTGAAACAGAATGAGAAGTGTCATAAGTTGATGTGCATCTTGGTCAGATCCAGGTGCTTGAGCAGCATGGACAGGGGGCGAACGTGACTTTTATCCTGGAGAGTGTTTATTTGTATAGTGTTTCTTTGTATTTAAAAAAGTGTTCTTTGTCGCATCGTGTTGTTTGTTAACAGAGTGAGAAGCGTCGCGAGTTGATGTTCATCTTGGTGAGGCCCAGGTGCTTGAGAGGGGTGGACAGGGCGAAGGTGGCCTTCATGGGGATGTCGCAGAGCAGGTCGTCCTCCTCGCCGCACTCCTCCAGCTCGTAGGTGGCGTCGTCCAGCATCTCCTTGTGACGGTGGCACACCTGCTCCACCTTGATGCGGTGGATCTCCGCGCGCAGACGGATCAGCTGCCGCGCCAGACGGTTGTCCTGGAGCTGCATCTCCCTCTGTGGAGGACGGAGAGAGAGAGAGAGAGAGAGAGAGAGAGAGAGAG
Organism: Engraulis encrasicolus; assembly: GCF_034702125.1. NCBI lineage: Eukaryota > Metazoa > Chordata > Actinopteri > Clupeiformes > Engraulidae > Engraulis > Engraulis encrasicolus. The sequence goes on along the minus strand of NC_085875.1, from coordinate 5,922,524 downwards.
AAACAGTCAAGACATAATATCATTGCAATATAATTGCTATACTATATGCTACATACAGCACTTAGTCATGCGATACAATACAATATAGACATGCAGTATGTGTCTGAATTATGGGCTGCATCTCTCTCAGAGAAGATGGTGTGTGTGTGTGTGTGTGTGTGGGGTGGGGGGGCAGTAGAAAATCAACGCAATATTATTTATATATCATATGCATACTGTAGGCCTACTTAGTTGTGCTACATGCAGTGTATGCATAGGCCTATATACATATCTAAATCATTTTGTGAGCTGCATCTCTATCTTAGGTAAGCAGCGGAGGAGAGAGGGAGAGGAGTTATGCATGCTTTACAAAAATATGCATCTCTCAATCATGAGCTGCATCTCCCTCTGAGGAAGGCAGTGGAGTGGAAAGCCACAAAAACAAACTTATAATACACTATATTGCTGTACAGTGCACATAGCAGAAAAAAGGAGGGTAGGGGTTGTGATGTCTCAAGTCCTTCACGTTTGAATGAGAATGTATTTTGCTGTGTGTACAGGAATGTGCTAGAGTAAGTTACCTACTTGAGTTGGATGACTGACAAGCATCACAGACATAGGCTAATACAGACATACAATATTGCGCAATACTATATCAATACCAAAATCTATCTCTGAGATCGAATCTGATGATACCTATTGACCATGAAGGGAATGGCTACACACAGTGGAAAACACAGTCGTGATCTTTGAGGTCTTTCAAGTTTGTGGGGAAATGATAATTCAAAAGCAATAAATCTGTGATAGAAAAACGTCAGCAAAAGTCTGCAAAATGACAAGGGCAGATAAGGCTGTGAATGAAAGAGGTGAGGTGTCTCTCTTATTTAGCCAAAAGATCCGCTGATAAGGTCTGGTTTTGATCTTCTTGATCCTGACAAAATAACCATGAAATCAATTTTGATAAATTACTTCACGTTCTCTTTTGATCTCTGGTGGTGGCCTGCGTCTAGAATTTACGTAATGTCTCAGGTGCTTATAATAAATAATTCAGCGCTGTGACCTTGCTAGTGGCACCGGTTGAAAGTTGAAAAAGTCACTCACTGACTTGAGTTGTAATTCAGTTTTTGAAGGAACACCGACCTGGTTTAGTATTATTAGCCAAGTTGTTGCAATGTGGGATAGCCTATTTTCGTCCAGCATGAAATGGCACAGAATTTGCCAAACACTCACCAGTTCACTTCGAAGCCAAGAAAGCGCATCGTCGATTGTATCAAAGCCGCAGATATTGCGCACGGTTGGATCTGAATTCTCATCTTTGGTGACTTCAGTGAGGCACGCGTGTTCGTCTGTCACTTCGCTTTTTGACACATTGGCATTCTCTTCCCACGGCCGACTCTGCACTCTTTCCTTCCATTCAAGATATGACGGTCTGCGGGTTTGCAGTTTGAGCTTTTCGGTGAGCGCCTTGACGTTATCCAAGTCCTCCGCCTCTCCCTCTGAGGTGTCATCGCCGCCTAACTCTTTAAATTCCATCATGTATCACTGAAGTAAAATACTGAGTTATAAACTGAAACAATACAACAACTGTGGAAAACCTGAGGAGACTATCCAACGCAGCCCTGTCAGCTATGGACGACAAGTGAATCAGTCTCTATTTACTTTACACATGGATGCAGCCTGAATTTATAGCCTATGGAGGAGGGAATATAGTGACCGCCCATGTCTCCCAATTACATATGAGGGCGGGTGTCCTAGAGTTTGGTAGAGTATAATTTTCATTGGCTGCCTATTAGTCACAGATCCACAAATTACACCACACAGTCTGAAATTCTTTTCAATTAAAAATAAGTCTATAGAAAAGATAACAAATTCACTTCTCAGTGCCTCATTTCTTTCATAAGTTAGTAAATGGCATAAAGAAATAAGTATTAATGTATTTTATAACTATAACTACTGCTGCTGTTGTTGTTGTTGTTGTTGGTGGTGTTGTCAGTTTGTCTTATGGGCTCCTATAATGAGATTGCCAAGAGCAGGCAATGATGTGCAAGTTCTCGAGACACAAAACTTATTTCAATGGAAACACCGCCCTCTGCTGGTCTCTTTACCAACAGCAAGTCATGCGCCTCGCGCGCGCCGCTTGCGCTTGGTACGCATCTACTTCCACGTGGTGATGAACTCGGTAGCTAAGCCTTTACCATTTTGACAAAAATCGATTGTACACATTACCTTTTAAAAACAACCAAAAATAAAATGTCACCTACTGTATTTGTTAACGTTTCTGCCCATTTTGTAAGTAATTACGCAATAGTATCAATGTAATACAGCCATGGCAAACTTGCTGACGTCCAAGACCAAAGCCTGAATCATACGGGACAACTAGAACTTGCCTTTAGTCCAAATACAGGCCTACTCATTGAATAATAGACCTATGCTACGTCTTACCATATGTGATTTGAATGAACAGCAGATGGCGTGCCAAGCAATTTTCAATCCAAGTCTAGGACTAAAGCGCTTTCTGAAGAAACCTACATTTGACAACATTTGCACTAGCACACGTGGGGTTTTATCACATTCCAGACTTATCATGCATCAATAAAAACAATCCTGAATCTGTATGCCATAACAGCATCTGGAAATACAAGGCTTGCCCAATTTAGATGAAATTTATATTACATTACATTACATTCATTACATTACCCCCCCCACACACACACACACACACTATGCCAAAAATGCGCTTGTGTAGTGGAATGTAATGTCAACATACAGCAACCAGTGGGTGTGGCTGTGACGACTACCATGACTCTTGCAATGTGAGCTGAGTAGATAGGCCTACTGGATTTTTGAAGGAAAGAATCGCATATTTCATGCAATTACGTAGTAAAAGTGCTGTGCACATCCCAGATGTAGAAACTCAGCCATCATAAAAAGCTTCTAGGGAGGGACATTTGACAAATAACCTGACATAGCCTACAAAGACCAGCTATATTGTTGTAATGGGCCCACAGTATTGACTTGGCAGGAATTTAACCGTGATGCATGCAAAGGTAGCCTAATGCGGTATATATTTTTTTAGAGAAATGTTTAAGTATAAACCTATGAAATACAACATTAAACAATGCAAATGGGGTTCACAGCAGCTGAAAGAGTTCCAACACGTGTTTCTTTACTAATGTTAATACATGGTTAAAAAACGTATTATAATTATTGAGGTGAAAGTTCACGCGTAAATTAGCCAACTTCATGACGTTGCGTCATTAAAATATAGGCAGTGAGCAATACCCTGTGGCTTTAAGTTCTGCCCGGTGCCGAAAAAAATGTCTTAGGTCTCCTCTATGTAAGGAAACGCGTGCACTTCCTTCTTTTGTTATGCTGTGTTTTTTCTATAAGGGCTCGCCTGCGCAAACACCAGGCGTGAAGAACACTTTCGCTATGGTAGCTGAAATGTCCAAGATAACCAAGGGAGAGCGAATCATAGGCGACTTCTCTTATCTTGAGGACAAACTGAGGTGTGAAGTAAACCTGTGGGAAACAACGGTGTGAGCCCCACTACCACTACATGGACAGCGCTGCAGTGCTCAGGGATTGTTGTAAAATTCTTCAACTTGCAACATCTCTTCGTCGTGGGCCAACTAACAGTCTGGAGAGGAGGTTGTGGGCTATGCTTAGTCTATTACCACAATAGCGGAAGGTGTCAAATGCGTCGCTGCCAAACATCTATCGTTCAATCACCCTAACTGTTTTTTGTTTTGTCCCGTTACATACACACCAGTCTGGGAAATAAATGGAATTCGCAGAACATATTAAGACAGCAAACGTCGAGGATGTTGTGTTGAAACAACCTTTCCACGCGCCGATGAAAGGGACCCTGTGCGTAACCGGCCACCACCTTCTCTTCTCTGACAGGAGTGGAGACAGCACTTGGCAGCTGCTTTTATTGCTTAGAAACATCGATGCCATCGAGAAAAGGTGAGTGGTGTATTCGTTGCTAATGTTGTAACTATTGGCATCTTGGCTAGAGGGAATGAAAGTAGCATGCGCCCTGTCCACTTCTGAAATTACAGCAGTTAGCAGACCTGTCATCGGTTTTAATGAAAAGATTTGACAGAATGGCTTGATACAGAACATAGGCTACTGTTCTATGAAGTCATTTGTTTCAGTACATTCTGTTCTTCAACTAACGACTTCTCTTTGTTTGCATTGTAAAATAAGTAAAGTTTACAGTAAATTTCAAGTAAAATTCACTGAATTTCAAAACACAAAAAATGGCTGTTGAGGGCATTTTAGGCAGCGGAAAAAACCCTATCAATGTTTGCATAAGATAATGAAGCCTGACACTGAAACGTCACAGCAGCAGTAGTAACAACCTGTAAAGCACTCTAGAACTTCATTCAGCCTACTTAATGTGTGTTTTATGCATAAATGAACATCATAGTCCAAATGTCTTGGGGTATGATTTTGACATGGGTTCCAGTACTGTAACATTCGCTCTTCCTCCTCCTTGTTAGTGTGGAAAACCTGTTGGGATACTCCAGCCACACAAGCTCAAATTTCAGGTTTGACATAATTGGCCAGCTGTTTGCATTGTACAAGTCCCATGCCATGCAATGTGTTCGTAGTGTGTAAAATTGGTCTTATATGGTCTGCGCGTGTGTGAGAGCGTAGGCCTGTGTGTGTGTGTGTGTGTGTGTGTGTGTGTGTGTGTGTGTGTGTGTGTGTGTGTGCGCGCGCGCACATATATGTGTTCTGTCAGCAACTCACAATCAACAGCGATGAATGGACAATATTACTTTTACAAATTCCACAATCATCTTTTTGTTAGGGGTCAATTTGACCACGCTCTAATAACAGTGACAGCCATGACAATTGTATGTAGTTGGAAGTGGTCAGGCCGCCAAAGGTTTGTTCCTCGTATACTGGGGACCTAAAGGTAATATTTCCATCTCATCGTCCCGTGACAGTGTCATCGTGTGTGCAGATCCGGACTTGTCCTACAGTCTGACCCGCATCGTGCTTTCAGCTTCTTGTCT
>NC_085875.1:5820015-5915015 GCF_034702125.1 Engraulis encrasicolus | reverse complement strand
TTACCAGCAGAAATTCTGTTGACTGAAATTCTATTAGGCATGTAATATTTCCTGTTGGGAGGAGAGTCACCGGAGCATCTCAGATGTGGAAGATTGATAAACATATCACAAATTAGTGCCAGAATCACTGTTTTACCCTCCACATCTGAGATATGTAACGGAGGACAACTAGCAGAATGTGGCGTGGAATGTCAGTAAACCTCCCTCCCGAAGCCTCATACAGCAGTGCTGTAGTCTACTTTTTCATGGTGGGTAGGTATACTGTATATTTGAGCATTTTTTGAAGTGGGTATACTGTATATATTTGTGCTATTCAAAACAATGGATCAATCAATTTTAAGTGAGTATACTGAAATCCCTGAATTTTAGAAGTGGGTATACTCTGTATACCCGCGTTCTACGTAGACTACACCACTGTCATACAGTGTCGTTACCATTGAGCTATCGGACTAATCTTTTAGCTCAGTGGTATCGTGCTGTGACTCCCCTACCCAAACTGATATTTGATAAGCTGCCGAGTACGACACCCTGAGGTGGAACACCTCGGTTACAGATGCTCTGGAGAGACTCCTACCTACTTTGAACTCAGTCCCTTCCCGTAGCCCCTTAATGCGCGCCGTACCTCCAGTGGCACGCTGTAATAGACATTGAAATGTAACTACCATAGCACTACAATACCATGACACAACACCGGCCCTTTAGTAATGCACCACGACTTGGTCATTACCATACTGGTAACAACAAATTTATAAAGCCGCGTCTTAAGGGGTTAACGCACCAGATAGGGAAGAACAGGAACAAGGAAGATTCCTTGCTTTTCATGTAATGTTTTCTCTCTGCCTCCTCTGAAACATGTGTGTCTCCGATTGCACCCTGACAACAGCAGGTCAAGTGGAGGCTGAGTAAAGTGAACTCGGACTACTCCGTGTGTCCCTCGTACCCGCACTCGGTCATAGTGCCCGAGTGTGTGGACGAGCAGGCACTGCTGAAGGCAGCTCGCTTTCGCCAGGGAGGACGCTTCCCCGTGCTCAGCTATTATCATCAGAAGAACGGCATGGTAAGCAGAACATGATACGCGGAAAGGCAGAGAGGTGTAGCCTGAATGTTAGGGACATTTAGGGATTAGCTGCTCAGGGACAAAGTATGCGCCCATAGCATATACACGTATGTACACGCACACACACACACACACACACACACACACACACACATACACACACACACACACACACACACGCACACACGCACGCACGCACGCACGCACGCACGCACGCACGCACACACACACATACATTACACACACACACACACACACGCACGCACGCACCCAGGCACCCAGGCAGGCAGGCAGGCACGCGTGCACGCATGAATGGACGCACACATACACACACTCAAACACAGTTCATGGTTACACACATGCCTTCAATAATATACTGCCCGGTTCTATCCGTATGCTCCTTCTCAGGTTGGCTTAGTTTAAAAATGATTTAGATACTGATGGTTTAGCACTTAGGTCACTTACATTTTGTTTAGCTAAAAAAATGCAGGTGACGCAAGTGTCTCTCCAATGACGATGATGCATAAGGTGCATCAAGTATCAAAGGAGGATGCGTTTTGCTATGGAACTCTTTTTGTCTCATGTTTTTAACTTCTTGGGAAGACTTTTCAAGGTACTTGATTTGACTTTTGATTTGATCTTTTTAAAAATGTTCTGTTGTTCAGGTGATCATGCGCAGCAGCCAGCCTCTGACGGGAGCCAATAGGAAGCGCTGTAAAGAGGACGAGCTCCTCCTACAGGCTGTGATTGATGGCTCAGATAAAGGTTACGTCATTGACACCCGCTCCACCCAGCAAGCCCATCAGGCCAGGATGACGGGGGGTGGCTTTGAGTCCAAGTCCTGCTACAACTCATGGAAGAGAATTCATCGGCACATGGAAAAGTTTGTGGCCATGGGTCTTGTTTATTACGTAATGGAACTCTGTCCAAATATATGCTTCAAAAGTTGCAAAATTATGTATGCTCTTTATATTGTGAAAATAAAGATGAATGTCCGCACACTGCTCCCGTGTTGCTTTTTTAATTTTTTTCAAGTGAGCGCTTTCAGTCTGATGAAGAGCGACTGGCTCGAAAGCGCTCACTTGAAAAAATTTAAAAAGCAACACGGGAGCAGTGTACCGACATTCATCTTTATTTTCACAGTATTCTGACCTTTTTTCATGTACCTACATCTTGGATGAACGCACCACTAACCTACTGACTGCTCTTTATATTGAAAAAAAGATTCCGTGGAAAGTTTGATGTCACTTTTGTCTCTCAAAACAGCCAAGATCTAAAGTGAGACCCACACCTAGTCAATAAATTCATACTTTTGCAGTTGTTTTGTTTTACTGTTTTGTGTAATTAGTTCAATACATCCTACTGTATATCCAAGTTATATAATGTAAATCAGTCAGTGAGTATGTACGTATATGTAATGTGTATGTTTGCAATTGTTTAGGGGTAAGGTGCTGCAGGAGAGCCTCATTAAGCTGGTGGAGGCGTGCAGTGATCAGTCCCACAACATGGACCGCTGGCTCAGCAAGCTGGAGAACTCCAAGTGGCTCTCGCATGTCCACACGGCACTGTCCACCGCGGGGCTGGTGGCCGAGTGTGTGGAGAGGTGAGGCAACACCATCAATTAGGGCTGCACAATTAATCGAAAAATAATCCAAATCGTGATAACATAGTGAAATCGAGCTCATGATTTTAATCGTGATTTAATCGTGGGAATAGTGACCTACTTTTGAGAGCGTCCTTGAAGCCAGAACATATTGACATGCTGGTGTTTCTGGCCTGAAATCTGTCCACTTAAGTTTCATGCTATTGCCTTTACATAATTATTACAATTCATTTTATTTTGCTCATCCTGTATGTAATTCATTCTTGGTTATATTTAATTTTGTTGTAATTCAAAAAAATCTGCAAAAATCAATAATCGTGCTTAATAATCGTGATTATGATTTTGACCAAAATAATCGTGATTATGATTTTTTCCATAATCGTGCAGCCCTACCATCAATACGTTTTGCTCTTTTATGTTAACATTATACAAGCTATACTCGCCTATAGACAGTGGTGTGCACAGACATTTTGGGGGGCAGGTGCTGGGCGGGGGGCTTGGGGGTATGTGGAACTTCTGACTGCCCTACTAGACTATATAAGGATGATATTGAGGCATTATTACCATACAAATTTAATCGTCAAGCTTTTCTAGATGATCATTATGAAAAACAACAAAAAAAGAACTTTCAAAAAGGGCACTTTTTTGCCCAGTAGGGGTCAAAGGGGCAGGTGCTTTCACGGCCTTGTCCCAATCTGTGCACACCTATGCCTATAGACCTGACAAAGACCGTTTGAGGTCAAAACAATGTTGAATAAATCGGTGAGCAGCAACAGTGTGCTGGTTTTTCCTTCTTCTTCAATGCGTCTTTCTTTGATCTAGCACCTGTTTTACTGGATGTGCGCGCATGCCTCACACTAATATGATACAAGCTGCAATCCATCCACAATTCAAATAGCCCCATTACCATTAATTATGAGGTCATGCAAAAATGTAAACAAACATCATCATTGCCATTTCCTGCTGACTCACCCTAACAATGCACTGCACACACACTAGAAATGACCTTTAAAACGGCAGACTGGGGATATTATCTGTGCCTATCCTCTTCTTAAATATCCATTGCCTTTCACAGAATATACAATTCAGCACAGTGCTACTAAACGCCCAGGTGCAATTACCTGTGAACGGTGTGGCAGCTGATATATTTTTAAAGTTGTTATGATACTGCTAGAATGAATTGTATTCTCTGTAAAGCCACTTTCTTACCCCCTATTCTGTTGCCCTATGTTCTAACACCCCATATTTGGGTACCCTACACAGAAAAAAGTGTGAATTCAACACTTAGAGAGTACTCCAGGACCAAATACACTCTTGAAGATGTTAAATTTACTCTCTAAGTGATGTACTAGCACTGCATATTTTAGTGTGTATGTTCCGTTTATTCTGTGTTCTGTTACCCCATGTGCCGGTGCTGGCTGCAGGGATGGCCACTCTGTGTTGGTGCATGGTTCTGAAGGCACTGATACCACCCTGTTGGTGTGCACACTGGCTCAGCTCATACTGGATCCGGACACACGCACTCTCCATGGCTTTCTGTCTCTGTTGGAGAGGGAATGGGTTCAGGTATGTACTGCAGGCACTCAAAGTTGTCTGACAGGACAATAGCGCCACTCCTTTTTGGTTATTGCAGTTCTTTTTATAATCATATGAACACTGTTAAGATAAAGACTGACTTGAATGAAGTTGAATTGAATTGAATTTAAATGAATTATATTACATTTACTTTAATTTGATTGAATTGAGTTGAGGTGAACTGAATTGCATGGAGTTAATTTCACTTGAATTGAATGTTGGTTTGAGTTGCATTAAATTCAAGTTGAATTAACCTGATCTGAATTTAATTGAGTGAAGTTGAATTGAATAGACTTGAATTGAATTCAGTAGAGTTGGGTTTTGAGTTGAACTGAGTTGTGTTGAATTCAGTTGAACTGATGTAGCCCCATAATGCACGATGTACCTCCTGTGGCACGCTGTAATAGTCATCGAAAAGTTAACTACAATGGTACTACACTACTATGACCAGACACAGGGCCTTTAGTAATGCACTATGAGTTGATCATTGCCATTCTGGTAGCAGCAAATGTATAATGGTGTGTCTTAACAAGTTAAATTGAATTGAATTAAAATTAATTGAATGGAACTCAACCATCTATCTTCATGCAACCACCCATCACCCTGTGACCCTCTATAGGCAGGCCACCCGTTCCAGCAGCGCTGTGCCCGCTCTGCCTACTCCCACGCCCGGCTGAGGCACGAGGCGCCCGTCTTCCTGCTGCTGCTGGACTGCGTGTGGCAGCTGAGCCGCCAGTTCCCCCTGGCCCTGCAGTTCGGGGAGCCCCTGCTGCTCAGGCTGGCCAAGGAGGCCTACGCCTCAGACTTTGGCACCTTCCTCTGCAACAACCAACAGGAACGGTGGGTAACCTGCAGAGGTGGAAAAACCACGGGTGCAGAAAGTAAAAACCCTGCCACATTTTTGATCCAGCCAATTCAATGTACCAGCTGATCCTAATTACCACATCCCAGGTTGATGAGCTAATTAGTGAAATCAGCTGTGTTGAGAGCATAGGCACAAGAAAAGCCTTAGCCGCATGTTTCTTAGGTGCTGTTTCCACGTAGCAGGATATTTTTTTAGCAGGGTATATTTTTCTCCTGTTGAGGTGTAAACGCAACATGTGGATAAAAATGAATCCTCCATTGTAACAAATGCGTTTCAGCCCCCTAAACAGGATATTTTTTTCTCCTGCTTTTTATACCTGGATTTTAAATATCTGCTACGTGGAAACGGAAGGCCAAAACCAATGCAAAACCAATGCAACCAGGAGAAAAAAATATCCACATATAAAAATAGCCAGCTACGTGGAAACAGCACCTTAGTCCAGTTTCTTTGTCCAGTTTTTAACCAGTTAACCAGTGGTGAGAAGGAGAGGTTCCCACAGTGTTCACTGAAAATAAAAACTTAAATACAACTTTATAACTAATACATTACAGGCTTTCTTGAGATCTTGACTAAGATCCCATTACAACTTGGTCATGTTCTGTTGATACATAAACTGTTTTGCATGAAAGGTAAAAAAAACATCGAATTTATTTAATTAATTTATAACATTTATTTTGATATAATTTCCATATTCCATATCACATTTATTTATCATATTGAATTTCCATATGAATCGAGAACTCTCAGAGAAACAGTTATCATAGCACAGACTGTATAAAATATTGGTCAGCAGCAGTTCTCCTCCAGAATAATTCACCATCCATTTCATTTTATTGTTTCCCTCATCTGTACAGTACTACCAGAGAGAGTAGAGAGAGAGAGGTTCCATTGGCCCATTGTTTCCTGGTTCTATTATGGCCCCCCTTAGGCAGACCTAGGCAGACCTAAGGACTGTTCTATTCATTGTAGGAGCATTATGACACGGCCCTTTAGGCAGACCGGAACCTGGTCGCGTTAGGTGCCCATAGAAACCTATTATGTTGGAATATCTCTATACTTAAAGAATCTCTGGTACTACTACTGCCTTCATGCAGTAGAATGGCATGACTTCACATGACTGTCTCCTGTCTACATCCACAGATGTGGCCTTGACCTGAAGGACCGGACTCACTGCTTGTTCCAGTTCCTGCTGCGGTCCAGTGTGAGAGAGCAGTACATAAATCCACTGTATGAGTCCACAGACCTCGCTATCTGGCCCTCTGTCCAGCCCCAGTCATTGCATCTTTGGACAGGTAACTTGGCCTGGGTTAAAGGGGAAAGCTAACCGTAACTTTTCCTTTTTTCTTGTATTAGATAGGGCAGTAGAGAAAAGACAGGAAATGGTTGGGAGAAAGAGACAGGGTAGAGTCGAGAAATGACCCAGGCCGGACTACAACCTCGGTCCCCATGGGCAATGTGCCAATAGCCTATACCTATGTAATGGTGTATTGGCACAGTGCGCCACAGTGCGCCAATCTTAAAATCATACTTCCTTGATGAATCACTATTTGAAACATGAATAGAACAGTAAAGGGTTTAGTCTAGTTACATGAAAAAGATACAAAATACTGAAATGGTTTCCCACAAGCAAACCCCAATGTCTGCATGTACAGTCCTTGCTCCAACCTCTATTCTGTATGATCCACTGTGTGTGAAAGAAGGATATCAGAAACCCACCAGCAATAATGGAGCAGCCTTTGTGTAATATTCAGTAATGCAAACTGGAGACTGAAGGTTACTTTGCTATTTCTGGTTGTTGAGGCATTGCACTTTCCTTGAATACCTGTTTCACACTCCGTTTCCAACCGTCCGTCTGTAATCTCTTACCACACCCAAAATGTAAACCAACATCACAGCACTCAGAAGGAGTGCTCTTTATTTACACGCTCTTCAAGTTGCATGAAATTGTGTGTCTTCGAAACATGGTTTTCAACTGTCCTGTAATACACATGCAGAATGTCAATGTTTACACTCTTTAGCTGTATATGCTTTAGCTTGATACTGCGTAAACTAGTGGTGTGGATTGACACTGCCCTCACGATCCGATTCGATCACGATTCGGAAGGTAGCGATTCGATTCGACTCGATTCTATGCGATCCGATCCGATTCAATTCTACAATGCATTGCAGTGCATTACATTTCTACTGAATGCAAAGCAAATGTTTAATCAGTCATGATGAGGCAATACAAGTAGTCAGATACTGAGTAACAATTTATTGGCTGTTTTCTGTATCAGTCTGTATCAGTCTTGCAATGTTTTGAAGTGCTTTTATTTAATTTAACATTCATTTGCTCCCGAAATATCCATGTAAGTAATTGAAACTTAAAAAAATTGCCGGATCGATTCTGGAACTTGCCGGATCGATTCTGGATCGTCCATGCCCCGCATTGGATTGCATCGCCGAATCGATCATTGTTGACACCACTAGCGTATACCTTGTTGTTTGACCTTTGGCACCTGGAGCGACATATACGCTGCATTCAGGCTCTTGAGATTTGAGTTTTTTTTATTAAAAATGTGGATAAGTTGGAGCTGAATGAACACATTCTAATGCAAAATGAGGGTCCTTGTAAGTGCCGCTAATTTCATGTTTTTATGTATGTGCTTCGGAGGCTGAGCTACGTGTATTAGGTTTCAATAGGCAGAGGGCACATTTTACCAAAAAGGGCTTTTTTTTGCAGGTGCCCTAGGCAAAAATGTGTTAAATGTGGACAAATTCTTGAAATATGTTGTCCTATTATATCCGTTTTCTATAAGGGACCTTAACTGATGTTAAATTATTTTTTGTGGGTTTGGGTTTGTTCTTGCAGGCTTATTCTTGCGGTGGACAGATCACACACAAATCATGGAGGAGGCACGAGAGGAGATCTGGAGCATTGTCACAGAGCACTGTGGTCGGAGCTGAGATCGGTGGAAGAGGCCATGTACTATGCACCCCTTAACCCTTTTGTGCAGAGTCTTAGGCTTTTCTTTTGCTTCAGGCATGTACATAGAAGTTTTATCCTTTACCTCAGTGGTTCTTAACCTTTTTTTCTGAACGCACCCCCTTAGCTGTTCCCAAGACAAGTTGTGCACCCCCATTCCAAATGTCTATACGTGTATACGCACCAAAAAATTATTAAAGTGATTAATTACAATGATTCTTACTTTAGACATTAAATAATACTTTAATGAATTTACATGGGGACGAAAACATTTTTAAATTTGGTCTTAATTTGGCCTAATTATAATGGTTGGAAGCAGAATTTTGGTCACAACCTCAACACAAACAGAATTCTGCGCACCCCCTGAAATCTCTGGCGCACCCCCAGGGGGTGCCCGCACCCCAGGTTAAGAACCACTGCTTTACCTGACATGTGTGATCCTCTGATGATGTACGGAAGCTGCACCGCCGAAACAAGCCAGGTAAAGGATGAAACTCTTACATGTCAGAAACGAAAGAAAAACCCAAGACTGAAAATGAATGACCAAGTCTTAATTTGTTACAGACTCTCAGTAATGTCATAGCACTGTTGTTACTATGCATGATGTAATTGAGTCTTTTCAGCCGTGACTTAACGGCTACTGCACAAAGAGGCTACATAAACAACCTCACGTTGTTGATGCACAGCAACACATGCGATGTGAGCCTCGCCAAACTAAACTCCATACTACCCTCCTTAAAGTCGCTTTGATAATTATAGGTTATAATGTAAATTTTGCTCTACGTTGAATCCAGACCACTGTTCTATACAGCCCGTCAACGGGTTTTGCTTGTTCAGTGGGCAGTGGGCAATTGGGACATTTCTCAACTTTTGGACGTGCCGGAATGTCAGCTCGGACATAGCTTTGTGCGCCAACCTACGTACTTCTGCCAAAAGATTGGCTCCGTACTACGTCTGGTTACTGTTTTCTGTGGAGCGATGTTGAGCGGTAGGATCTGTCCAGCCAACCCTCCCCAGAAAACAGCCAGTAAGCGAAGAGACAGGTTGGTGGGGGCCAAAGTGGGAGGGCACTCGTGAGGATGACGTAAACGCCTGCGCTATGTTGTTGTTGAGTAACTGCCGGCGATTGGGTGAGAGCTGTCCAATCATTTCAAACAAGAACTAAGTGCAAACTTCCCGCTTCGTGCAATCGCATCACATACCAGACCATGAATACGAAAGGAAATGGTAGAATTATGGGATGGTCAGGACCAGGTTAGCTCGGACAAAGGGCCCTTTGCGCGGCATCGCATACCCACATACTGTGTGATCTCAGAGAAAATATATAGGGTAGAGTGGAGCAAAGTTCACATCGCATACTGGTGTATCATTACAGTCACAAGGGAGAATGTGAAATTGGTAGAGACACTGGGTCTACAGTAGGGCACTGCTTGCAATAACCCACCTGTTACCCACTGCAGCATTCCAATGCTTTAGCCTTGGAATGCGAGTGCACATTATTGTAATTATCATGAGCACACGAGACTATGTTTCAGATTCCTGCTATCTTGTCACTATGTTTCATATTGTCTGATAAAAACATTCCGGATTATAATGCAGATCTAATAGCTAACTTAATTGTTGTGGTATTGCAAACACATTTTTGAAAGGGATGTTTTTCTATTATGAATATTGTACAACTTTGACTTGTTATAATAAATATTATTTTGGTTAACACAGTTGTTTGTCCTTTTGTGTATAAAAGAGTAATTTATGCTCTGAAAAGTACATTTGCACCCCATGCATAACTAAATAATTAAGCCATCTTAAACACAGTGGGTGTTACAAAAAATAAAAAAATAAAACTCATTCTATATTGTGACCAGGGAATCCAGTGGGGGAAGAAATGTGTCAGTTGTCTGGTTCCCAGGGAGCGGAGGCAGAATGGGGTTGTCATTACATGTATTAGGTGGGCGTTCAGATGATTTTGTGCTAGGCCTGGCCAAAGCTCTCAGAGGCCCTGGTGGGGACTGTATTGTATTATGTATAGGCCTTTAGCCTACTATGCTGTGCATCTGTATAATATTGACACCCTATTAGGGCAGGTGGATGACACACTTTAAATAAATCTCCACTCAGATAAACCTTGTGATTAGTGTAGGCATACTGCAAATGCACTAGAGGAAACTAAAGCAGTTTTGAAGAGACTCCTGCCTGTAAATGTAAAACCCCATTCCTGTCTGAGGAGCACATGGCATAGTAAAAGCCCAACTCAGCTAAACCACAGCACAATACAAATCCGCTTGGAGTAGCCAGTCAGCACGTTTTCTGGACAGTGTAGTGCTGTATTTTGGAATAACAAGTGGATTTGAATCGTCAGTATGACGTTTCAAACTACACATCCCAGCATGACACACTTCGGCCATTTGCCCAATGGTCGCTCGATCCGCACGATCAGTGACCAATTGGGGAATAATCTTTTAATTCTAACGGTGAAGCATGATGAAGTCCATTTTTATCAATCATCGATATTTATCGAATGTGTTTAGCAGTCGCCAGGTGCGCCTATGAGGTATTTTACATATTGGACAGCACGTGGTTGAGAAGGATCTCAAGTGTTTGTCAGCATCCAGGTGAGTGACATTTTTTATCAACTGCCATTTGGAAAAAGAAAAAGATGAGTCGCGTTATGTTTATTCGGCGTAAAAGTATGTTCGGCGAGATGGAAAATGCTTTTCAAGTTGGCTGCTGCGCACGAGCACAAAGGGATGAATAAAGCGACTGAACTGAACAAAACAAAGTTTTTCACTGGCACCATAGTGACGAAGCAAACTTACATTTCTGTCCCGCAGAGACACCCATCTCGTCATGCTACCGGCTGTACGGATTTGTTCGCCCCCCGTGTCTTTTTTAGGTTCTCTGTGTCATGGATGCAGTAATACGCGCGGATTGTACCTGCCTGCGCGTGGTATGAGTTGGTCTCCGCGACAAATAAATGATGATAACACCGATGATTCTTGCAACACTTCTCACGGGGACAGCCCACGGGTACTCATCACAGGTGCGGACCAAATCTGTCTTTTTATCAGTTAAAAAAAAGCTATGATGCGTCATCTGCATGCCCATGTTTTGTTGACGCATTGGTATTTTATTAATCTCCCTTCTCCATAACTTGTGAGTTTTACTTGTTTTCAGTAACTGGCGAGTGACACTGTTGTGAGCCCATCACAATGGAGCGGGACAAACAAAGTGTGACCATAATAGCGTACGACCAACACCAAAAGAATAGCTCACATGGTTTTTGTGTATGGATAAAGCCCGCTGATGTGAACAGAACCTGGATTTAAGCCCAGCTCAGGGAGAGGCCAACAAACTCTGTTTTTATGTAGCCTACCGTGGGGTACAGGATGCTAAGATGTTTTCCCTCAAGTTGTTTTGCTGCTCATTAGTGGATATTGGATGTGTGTAGAGAGCCAACATCTGCCACAGTAATGTTTATGTTATCTATCAGCCTAGCATATGACTTGAGCTCTCCTGTGACATTTTCTTCAATCTCTTCTCAAATAAGCAGACTGAATTGATTCACAGAACATTTCAGATAGTCTATGATCTGATGCTTCATGGTATCACTAATTCCCAGATGTGGTCCTATCAGGACTTAGAAGTGAGTGAAAACATTACAGCACTGAAGGGGAAATGATCTAGAGAGAGATTTATATGTGTGAAAATGTGATTTAATCTGTCCCTTGATCACCTGATGTAGTTGTCTCTTCTCTGACAGGGGGATTAGGCCAACTTGGCGTTGGACTGGCACAACTACTAAGGTTTGTTTTCAAACAGCAAACACATGTTGTCTTCTTTGGTTTAGGTTACATACTTACAAAATCACTGGCTCACCTCAACCCTCCCTATCTGAGCTGCACAGTGGTGCAGTGATCAGGAAAGCCAACCTGATCATAGAGGACACCTCTCACCCCCTCCATCACTCCTTCCAAATGCCTCCATCCGGTCGATGCTTCAATGTTCCACTAGCACACAAAAACAGATACAAGAAATCCCCTCAGCTTTAGCCCTACTTAACAAAAGATGAACAATGATCAGCTATCCAGCCTCAACATACATGTATTGCCTTGTCTTGTTTCGTCCTGTATTGTCAAGTCTTTGTCCACTCTCTGTGAGAATCACTGGAGCCACGCCAAAGACAATTTTCTGTTTCATGTGTAACAGAAGTTTTATCTAATCTTATCTAATCTAATCTAATCTAACCAAGGGCAGAGCATCATCTTTAATCGGACATAAAATGTGTATAAGGATTTATGTCACCTTACATTTCATATGTCTGACCCCATATGGATTTGTCCTTGGCAATAATTTGAATCGCTTGTTCTACTTTTGACAGGAAACAATACGGGAAGGAGAATGTGATCTTATCTGATATAAAGAAGCCACCACTGGAGGTGGTCGACAGTGGTAGGTGCTGCTGCAGTATCCCGCCAATCAAAGTGTATCAGCTGTTCTGTTCTCACGTGGTGTGTTTCCATTTGACACATTGATGGAGCAGGTGCTGCTGGGTTGTGGCCTAAACTGGTACTGCAATCAAATCCAAAATATTTGGTCGACTAAGTCAAAGGAAGACTAAAAGGGCTGTGGTCTAACTATTTCCTCCTGTCCTTTCTGGTTGCTTGCGACCTCAGTGTCGGCCCGTCTCTGTGGACAAAACAATAAAACATCCTCACTGTTAACCCAGGCAGAGCAACTTTTGGGGAACTTTTTCCAAGTTGACATTCGCATGAAACTTTTGAGGGCTGCCTGTAAATTAAGTTTGTGAATGTGATCAGTGTTCCTCAGTGAAATTGGTACATACTAACCACACACATGTAACATATCGCTTACTTAAGACGTTGTGGTGGTACTGCAGTGTGACATTCTTAGACCCACCATATTCCCATGCTGAGACCTTGAGTCTCAGGGTCCAAAAGCATAGGCCTGTATGTATTTCAGAGATGTCCGTCTTGCCAGTTGTAAAAAGAAAAACGCACTCTCAACTTCAACTCTCATACAGTATGGACATAATGGCACATGACCTCTGAACGGGCGTTTCGGCCTGAGCTCATCCATATGAGGTTTTTAGTCGAGAGTTAGTCGTTTTTAGTTGAGTCGCTTTCCTCTGAAAACAGTTGGCTTACTAATTAAGTTGCACACTTCGGTTAAAAAACTTCTAGTCTTGTCAACTGTCTCACCACACAGCTGCCTCTGCCCACTCCTAATGACATCACAACTCCACTTGTCTGGTGATCCAGTGATCTCTGTTAATAATAGAGATCATTTGGTGATCCCCTCCCCCCCAACAGCCCCCTCAGACTTCCTCCCTGCCTTCCTCCCCGTACCCCCTTCCACACATCTCTCCCATCCTCTCCCATTTAACCAGGGCCTTTTATGTATGCGGATGTACTGGACTACAAGAACCTGAGGGAGCTGGTTGTGAATAACCGGATCACATGGCTGGTCCACTACAGTGCTCTCCTCAGCGCCGTGGGAGAGGCCAACGTCAACCTGGCCCGCACCATCAACATCACAGGTCAGCATGTCTTTTAACCCCTTAATGCCCGCCGTACCGCCAGTGGCACGCCGTAATAGTCACTGAAAAGTTAAGTACCATAGTACTACAATACTATGACATATCACATGGACTTTAGTAATGCATTACGACTTGGTCATGTCTGTGTGTCAGGGGCGGGGCATTGGTATTGTGACGGGGGGGTCAGAGGCCCCCCTCTGAGACATGTCTTGCTGGAGGGAGACTGCCATCGTAATGGGCTATAAATAACTTCTGGTCTTTAAAGTGGTAGTTCGCTATTTTAGACATTAAGCCCTGTTTGTGTGACTTCTGGGGTGAAGTATAGATGTTCTCATCACAATTTTGACATTTGGTGCTGAACGGAGCATTTGGGTATCCAAGACTGCAGCCCCCCCACCTTTACATTGACTCCAATGAAGCACTCAAGCAATCGATCATAAAATGGCATTAAACTTTCGTTTGCAGAGACATGAAACTCACCGAGTGGTCAGAGGTGGGCAGCGATACGTTGGCTCGAAAATCACCGCGAAATACGCTTCCAGAGAAGATATATTCATTATTGTCCGTCTTCATTGATTGTATTGGTTTGACTAGTATTACTCCGCGTGACCGGAAATGGGTGTGCGTTTGTTTACGTTACTATCTATGGTTTGTATGCAAGCTGTAGTTTTTGTAGCCAGTCCCGCTCAAAGATAGCCGTTCTACCTCGTTCCTTGATGTCTACATAAACAACACACTATCGCTACCTACTGGCTGGATGTCTACTGCTATTCAACGGCGTCTGGGGAAAAATAGGTCCGCCAAATGCTAAACAACAGTTAGAAGGTATATTTCGCTGCAATTTTCGGGTCAATTTATTGCTGTCTACCACTGACCACACAGTGAGTTCCATGTCTTCTCAAACGAAAGTTTAATGCCATTTTATAATCGATTGCTTGAGTGCTCTATTGGAGTCAATGTAAAGGTGGGGGGGCTGCAGTCTTGGATACCCAAATGCTCCGTTCAGCACCAAATGTCAAAATTGTGATGAGAACATCTCTACTTCACCCCAGAAGTCACACAAACAGGGCTTAATGTCTAAAATAGCGAACTACCACTTTAAGTATAATAGTTGATAAATACTGAGTTTGCTGTTCAGCATAGAAATGTGCACGTTAATGGTGTTGGGCCCCAAGAAATATATAGAAGGGGCCCCTGCTAGATGTTTGGCGATCGAAAGCCATTGGCAGCCCCCAACCCCCCCCCCCCCCACCACAAGTGGTGAGGCCTGGTGTTCTTGGGGCAAGAGTGTGGGCAAACAGGCTAACTTCAAATACTGTAAGTCTTTTAGAATTTGCTTAATGGCTAAGGCCTAATTCACACCAGAGCGGGGACATGGGGCGGGACAGAAGCGATTTTTTATCGGCGATGGCGAAAATACAAACCCCAAATCCATAGAAGTTGGGACGCAAGGTTAATTGTGAATAATAGCAAAATACTGCCATTTTCAGAAGTCTGGTTCTGACATTAGTTAGAGAACGGTACAAAGAAAACATATCAGCCATCAAAACTGACCAAAATTATTGTTTTGGGGGATATTCATGAATATGTAAATCCAACATGCCTCAAAAGAGTTGGGACGGGGACAATGAAAGGCAGCAAATGTCGAGGAAGACTAAAAACAAAACAAAAGACAACACTTAACAGTTAATAGCATTGACCGATGAGATGATTTTATATAAAAACAGTGTTGATTCCTATCTTGGACATGATTTCGACAGCTTAAATGGTAGGTGTATTCCTTGTCATGTTTTGCAATGTTTTCCTTTCTGTAGTGCTTACAGTGTGACAGGTCTTGGCCAAAAGCCTGTCATTTTATGTCCTGCTGGTCCTTATGTTGGAGTTAAACTGTTAAAACATAGTAGAGAATACAATTTGTCCTTACTATGTGGCAGTAATCGAAGATCTCCCTTCAAAATATATTGCACGAGTGGCTTTTCATGCTGTTTAAAACCCATTTATTTCATTCAGTACTGTATTCAATTCTACAGGTAAGTTAGAACAGCTTAACCAATGTACTACTGCACCCCCATAATATCAGGTTGACGTTTGAAGTTAGCACTAACACAAGTTGCATGGTCAATTTTCACTGTAGCACAGGATGTGCAAGACTATTATTTTCAAAAAGAATTGACTTCTGCAACTGCTGCTGACTTCTGTAAGCAAAGGACAGTTTCCCATGTCGTATGGGTCTATTTCAAGTGATCTCAGGTGGATAGGGGAATGTTAAACCCCTCTATCATTTGCACACATGAAACATCCTTAATATGGTCAAGTTTTCACTAGCTGTAATTCTCGGAGTGCTAGAGTGAGACTAAAGCCAATATATATTTCATGATGTCATGAACCTATACAATGATTTTAATGACAAAAATATGTCTAATATACACTCAATCACGGTAAATCAAGGGAATTCAAAACTTTATGTAATAACTATGGTAATTGTTCCCTCTGCATCTTTAATTCTGAGTGACTCAGCCTCTCTGTGATTGTCTTATACCTGGACATTCAAATTGTTCATCAGTACAATTCATTTTGAAATGTTCTTCCTTGTTGTTTTATCTTATTTGGATGTTTATAACATTTCACTGATCCCCGTCCCAACTTATATGAGACGTGTTGCAGTTATCAAATTAGAAATGAGTACATATGTCCCCTAAAACAATATTTTTTTCTCGGTTTTAACACTTGATATGTTGTCTTTTCACTATTCTCCATCTAAGGAATGTATTGAATGTTTTGAAAATGATAGCATTTTGATTTTATTCTCAGTTTACCAAACGTCCCAACTTCACCGGAGTTGGGGTTTGTACATGGAAACAGATCTGTCCTTCCAAACCAACCGGCGACAGTCGGGCAGTAGTGGCGTGGGAGCCGACGGTGCTCCGCACTGCATTTGGAAAATAGAACTCGAGCGGATTTTAGACGGCAGCGACCGACGGTGTCCCATTCAAATGAATGGCAAAGTAGCGAGCTAGCTTTGACTGTGGGGGGGATTTTGAACAGGACTGGCCGCGCACGCCGACGCTGTTGGTGTGAAAGGCAGAGTAGAACACACCAGTCGAAACTAAGCAGAAAGACCTTAGTCGCCTCGCTGCTGTTCCGCCACGCTCTAGTCTGAATCTGGCCTAATGGTCAAGGATTTGGGATGAATGGTAGTAGATTCGACTCCTGTCTACCATCAGGAAGAGTTTGGTCTCCAGACATTTTTATTTACGGCCCAAGTGCCCTTGAGTAAGGCACATTACACCCATACCAATACCCTCTACCTAAATCAGTGGTTCTTAACCTGGGGTGCGGGCACCCCCTGGAGGTGCGCCAGAGATTTCAGGGGGTGCGCAAAATTTTGTTTGTGTCAACGTTGTGACCAAAATTCTGCTTCCAAACATTGTGATTAAGTCAAAGACCAAACTAAATCACGTTTTGAACCTAATGTAAAGTCATTAAAGTATTCATTACTGTCTTAAGCAAGAATCATTGTAATTATTCACTTACATAATTTTTTGTGCGTATACACGTGTAGACGTTTGAGTTGGGGGTGCGCCGCTTGTCTAGGGCACAGGTTAGGGGGTGCTTCAAGAAAAAAGGTTAAGAACCACTGACCTAAATAAATGTCACTTTCGATGAAAGCTTCAGTCAACTCCTGTTTCTGTTATAACCGTATTGTCACCAAAATGGTAATGACCAATTGTTAATCTCTTGGTAATGTCTCTCTCGGTAAAATGTTGTTATGATGTAGTTTAGTGTTTCTCAACAGGGGCGGTACAGCCCCCCTGGGGGCATTAGGGAGCACTAGGGGGGCGTTGATAAGGATACAGCTGAGAGGGTGCTAAGAGGTACTTAGTTGCCATTTGGGGGGCATTAGTCCATTTAATTTTTTGATACTAAGGGGGCGTTGTCATGCTTATGATGAGGTCAAGGGGGTGTTGGGAGGCTTGTGATGAGGCCAAGGGGGCGTTTGGTCAAAAAAGGTTGAGAACCACTGATGTAGTAGATTGTTTCCAGCAAGGAGTATCTACTAGTTCCATCGACTGGCTGATCCGTATTAAGAGGCTATGTGTGTGAAGTGAAGTGTATTTAATGTTTCCCCTGCCATTTCTCCAACCCTCAGGCCTCCATAATGTGCTGGATCTGGCTCTGGAGAACTGCTTGCGTCTCTTTGTCCCAAGCACCATCGGAGCGTTTGGGCCCACATCCCCGCGCGACCCTGCGCCTGATCTGTGTGTCCAGAGGCCCCGCACCATCTATGGAGTGTCCAAAGTTCATGCGGAGTTGATGGGAGAGGTGCGGACAGAGATTAAAGCCAGGCACATGCTGTCTCACTTTCTTTGAGCCAAACTCATAGTGGAATCAACAATAATCGATTCAGCAATGCAATGCAATGCGGGGCATGGACAATTCAATTCAATGCGGCAAGTTCCATAATCGATGCAGCATTTTTTTTAACGTTTCAATTACTTCCGTGGATATTTCAGGAGCAAATGAATGTTAAAAAATTAAATAAAAGCACTTCAAAGCATTGAAAACGGCAAGACTGATACAAAGAACAGCCAATAAAATGTTGCTGAGTATCTGACTACTTGTATTGCCTCATCATGACTGATGAAGCATTTGCTTTACTTTCAGTAGAAATTTAATGCATTGCAATGCATTGTAGAATTGAATCGAATCGAATCGCATTGCTACCTCCCGAATCGTAATCGTAATCGAATCGAGTCGTGAGGGCAGTGCCAATGCACACCACTACAAACTCAATAAGAACACCAAGCAACGCAGAAAGGCATTGATGGATATGTATGCTTGCATACTGTGAATATGAGGCCTTCAGTCACAGGACTTGCGACATGCTGACCTTATTTGCTTGCTGTACAACTCAACTAAAATGAAGCTTTATAGAATTTTACATTAGTGTTTTGTTCAGAACTGTGTTAAAGCATGCACAGTATATTGGACTAAAAGCTACTCAAGTACGTAGAAGAGTTTCACTGCAGTAACTCAAATTTAAAAGCCTGAATTTTTAGATTGAATTAATGTTTCAACATAAACATCTCTATCAGAGCTCCTTTATTAATGAAATTGAGAGTTTCCACATCAGGGGTGCATTTCTCGAAAGCGAACTACTTTAGCTACTTCGTTGGTTGCAGTGCAATTTCCCATTGGCATCTACCCAAGTTGCTAACTGGTAACAACTACGGTTTCGAGAAATGCACCCCCGAGTTGCTCCGGTGATCGCCCTTTCTCTGCTTGAATTTGGTCCTGTAATTGTGAAGAAGAGGAGTGTAGAGAATATACGGACTATTCCATTGGCTGATCTCATTAGTTTAGTTTATTGAATGACTGAAGATGAGTTTTGCTATTAACGACCCTTTATTTTTTCCCATTTACACAGTACCTCCACCACAAGTATGGCTTGGATTTCCGTTGCTTGCGATACCCTGGCGTTGTCTCAGGCACCACCAAGCCTGGTGGAGGCACAACAGGTAATTTTACACCCTGACATCCCTGCACCTGACCTCTGCATATATTCTTGCATCCCCTCATTGCTTGCATTGGTTTGATTGTTGGTTTGGTGTGCACGTTTTGGTTATGCTAAAGTGACAATCAGTATTCACATAAAGTTTTTTAAAGGCCAACATCCGATAAAACACAGTTTTACTCACTCCTTTCATTTCATTTATTTAAACTCGAAGAATCATTGAGGGCCCAGCCCTCATTTACAATGATGTCGAGTAAAACAAACAATTACACATATAAAATCATATATAAACAACATACACAATACACCATAAATCATATAAGAGGTAAGAATTAAGACAAACTATGAATTAAAACTTATGAGTTAAAACAAGTGCAAGTATGTGATAAAAAACTTCCCAGTGTAACTTTAAAATGTTCTAATGGCACAAAGGCTTGAAGACCCATCCTTTGTTGTAAGTTATTCCAAACTGAAGGTCCACAGACACTAAAAGCTGTTTTACCCAGTTCAGTGCGGGCATAAGGGACCTCCAGTAAAAAATTGCTGCTGCGGGTTTGGTATGGGTTGGAGTGCCAAACTAAAAGAGATGAAATATAAAATGGGAGTTTGCCAGTGAGGGCCTTATAAATAAAAATAAAATAATGCATGTCCCTTCTGTGAGAAAGTGGAGCCCACCCAACTTTATCATATAACAGGCAATGATGTGTACAATATGGATCCCCAGTAATAAAACGAAGAGCTGAATGATAGACAGTGTCAAGTGCCTTCAGATTAGAGAGTGGTGCATGTCTGTAAATAATATCACCATAGTCAAGGGAAGACAGAAAAGTAGCTTCAATTAACTTTTTTCTGCAGAAAACAGGAAAGTGATATTTATTTCTGTGCAGGAAAGATAGCTTTTGTCTGAGCGTAGTGACAAGACAGTCAGTATGTTTCTTGAATGTGAACTTGTCATCTAGCCAGATTCCCAGGTACTTATAATGTGATACTCTCTCAATAACAGACCCATCTAAAGTAGATATATTAAAATCATTTTTCATGCCATGCTTAGATCGAGTAAAGACCATACATTTAGTCTTGCTTACATTAAGTAGAAGCTTAAGACCAATGAAGGCATTTTGTAGGATATTAAAAGACTGCTGCAATTTCTCCAAGGCTAGCTGTACAGAATCTGCAACACAATACAAAATTGTATCATCTGCATATAGATGAATAGAGCAGTTGGAAAGGAGAGAAAGTATGCTATTTATGTACATGGTGAAGAGTACCGGACCTAATACTGAACCTTGTGGGACCCCCTTGGTTATTAGCAGGGGGTCAGATTGAGTATTACCCAATTTTACAGTATGGTGTCTGTTTGAAAGGTAGCTCTGGAACCATTTACAGGCACTTGCACTAAAACCAATACTAGGCAGAATTTGTAGAAGCAGAGAATGGTCCACGGTGTCAAATGCTTTGGATAAGTCCACAAAGATGGCAGCACAATGTTTTTTCTTGTCAAGAGAAGTGATAATATCATCCATTACTTTAGTAGCAGCAGTAACTGTACTATGTTTAGGCCTAAAGCCTGATTGGAGAGGGCTCAAAATATTATTGGTATTTAGAAATTCTTTGAGCTGATCATTTACCAACTTCTCTAGTATTTTTGAGAGACACGGTAGCTTGGATATTGGTCGATAGTTGTTAGGGTCAGTCTTATCACCCCCCTTGTGCAACGGGGTAATGTGTGCAAATTTCCATAGTGTAGGGACAACTCCAGTGGAAATAGAAAAATTGAAAATGTGCAATAATGGCTCTGCTATTATATATGCCGCAGTGCGAAGAAAAAGGGGATTTTCCTTTTGAAAATCAGACGGTCACCCCAAGTTCAACTCACTTGCAAGGCTCTCATAGCGGTGCGTCACCTCGCCTGGCTGTGTTTCCCGGTGTTTCCCAATTGACATTAATAATGCAGAGAAACGATCGAATCACGGAAGCCTTTCTGTGTTGCGTCACATCGAAAGAAGGCGTTGACCACAAAGATTTATGTCGACCCATTTTTCTAAAAACATGTAGAGTAATTTTCTTCTGCTTGTTCTCAAAACAAGCAACGTCTGGTGGCCCGAAACCTAGCTTATCTTAGCTATCAGCTGGTTGCTACTCTCAGATACACACACAGCACAAACCCTCAAACTGTACATACAGCATGCCCACTCTGGTTGCTCCGTGCCTGCAGCTCGCCTAGGGGTCGCTGTTGAAAGCGCACAGTCCGAATGGAGCCTGCACGCCTCCGTTGGCGCCCCTATAGTGCAGTACCACCCGGGGAAGTGGCGACTCTGTTTCCCATGGGGCACCTAAGTCTCCACCCCTTCCGGGCTGGGAACGCAAACACTTCTGACTGGGCTGTAATGGACTGATCAAAGCTATTTTCCGACCCACCTCGCATTTCCCCGTCGATCACACATATGCTGTGCCGCAGAATTAATAACAACCAATGGTGTGCTTGGTGACTTCACTTGGCAAGCGATTTTTGAGTTGTGTGTGTGCAAAAATATGTAATTATTTGGACTACACAACAGACGTCGCATGTCCGACGTGCAGCCACTTAAGCCACGGTGCAGCGGTAGGGTTGGCTGTGCCTCGATTCACATCAGATATGCGAGGCGCACGTGTAGTCTCTAACACAGTTTTGCACAAAAGCTAAAATAATGTTTCTTGCGTGTCGAAAATGAGTGGTCTTACGACGCAAATCCAAACCTTTCAAATTCACTGTCATCATATGTGAAATCCGGAGCACATGCCAAACGTGATGAGGATTTAGCTTGACTCGCTCCATTAACTCGCATTCAAAATTTTGAGCGCTCCAGCCCCATAGATCGGAAGTAGAAGGGCGTGACTTAGGTGCCCCATTGCATTCTCTCCGAGAACAGGAGGACTTAGCCAATCAGAGACGCATTTCCACGAGAGCAGGAGGAGTGAGCCAATTAGAGGCGCATTTCCATGAGAAACCCGGAACACCCTCTCGTTTCTCCACAAGCCTCCTTGCTAGCTCTAAGCGACTTGAAACAAAGCAACCGGAACATTTTTTAAAACAGGACCAACGCGCAACACATTCAATAACAATGGGGAACACACCAATATTAATGAAATGACGTTGAGAGGCCATCTTTAATATTCATTATTTTTGTAAATACCATTTGGTTTTTTGGGGTGGGGTTTTATTTGGGGTTTTTTCTATTTTTTTTATGGGCTTCTGACTTGTGGATAGGATAGGTGGCTAGGATAGTAGATATCATGACAGGAAGAGAGAGATGGGGTAGGGTTCAGAAATGAGCCAGGACGGACTCGAGCCTTGGTCCTCATGGGCATGTAAGCCCATTCATTGTACTGCATTGCATTGCATTGCATACAGTGCATTAGTACAATGCCCCAACACCATCTTTTTGTTGTTGTTGTTGTTGTTGTTGTTGTTCAGATTATGCGTTCCAGATCTTCCATGATGCCTTCACCTCTGGCCACCACGAGTGCTACCTGCGTCCCGACACGCGACTTCCCATGATGCACATCGACGACTGCCACCGCGCCACCGTGGAGTTCATGGAGGCCCCCGAGTACCAGCTGTCCTTGCGCACCTACAACATAGCAGCCATGAGCTTCACCCCAGAGGAGCTGGCGGTGGAGATTCGCAAGCATGTCCCCGAGCTCAAAGTCACCTACAACCCAGACCCTGTCCGCCAGACCATAGGTATAAAGCTCCCAAACTTTTAAAGCCCATACACTTTTTTATCAGTTGGCCTCCTCCATGATGTTGGCCTACATTTTATATAAACACATTTGTAACACTTAACAGTTCATGAGAAACACTATGAACGCACAAAGAACAGCTTCCACACTTTTCATCATCTACTTTACACTCCACGCTCCATCTGTGTGTGACATTTTTAGCTAGAAACACATTCAGAGAGCGCAGACCTCTGGCATGTAGCTGGAATTTCGCTGTTGTATACTTGTAGCATGTTAGTAAGTTAGTAAGGGATTATATTATATTATATTCGTTTTATATCAAGGGATGCATAAAAAGCATTATAAAGGTGCACTGCGTAAAATGTTTAATTGTTTATTTCCAGAATTCATGTTACCCATTCACTAATGTTACCTTTTTCATGAATACTTACCACCACCATCAAATTCTAAGTATTCATTATGACTGGGAATATTGCACTTTTCATGCATGAAAAAGGGGATCTTCTTCATGGTCCGCCATTTTGAATTTCCAGAAATGGACATTTTTAGCTGCAGAGATGACTGTACTTTGGCCATATTAGTAAATATTAATTTATTACTTTGTAAATATTCATGAAAAGATCATATTTGGCAATAGGCAGCAGCACAGTGGCAATGAGCTGCATAGTTGCAGTACCTTTACTCTGGCCACATCCTACACAGTGCACCTTTTAGACATTATATATTTAATATGCATGATATGTATTTACATGTACACTACTCAAACTGATTTCTGGTGTTGATTTACATTCACAGCGGATAGCTGGCCAGTGCGATTCGATGACTCCAATGCGCAGAAAGATTGGGGTTGGCGGCCAGCATTTGGGCTTCAAGAGCTTGTTACGGACATGATCTCCTCTGTCCGTGCCAAGGGGCCTTAATTTTCCAGCAACTCCCTTACGGTCACAACTCCAGTGGAAGAGTGCAAGGAGGGACACACACATACACAACACACACACACACACACACACAATCCACTCCAAGAGGCTGTTATTTCATGACTAAACGACTCACATGAAAGGACACTTCTATGGCACACAGGGACTTTTTAAGCCATGGAGAAGCATTCATGTGCGGATCACCTCCATGCTTAACCCCCCTGAAGTGTCCAGCACAGTGAACTCACACACAGAGGCAATCACCAATGCAACAATGCACCTTCATAAACAACTCTACAGAATTGCTGTAACCAGCAGCCTTACTTTTTTCAGGGAAATTCTACTGTCAACCACTCTGTTGTGACTATTACATTTATGTTGTTTTAATTGTGATAGGGAGAGGACAGATAAGTATTACGATCGCCTTAGATCGAGAATGTGGTCCAGGAGACAGCAGCAGGTCAGAAGCAAAACACAGCACCGAACAATGACATGGTAAAATCAACACTCAAGCAAAAGACTGGATGGATGGACGGACCGGCACAAACTGCTGATAGTGGGGAATAAGGACACCCAATATTATACGAGGGGCATGCTGTTGGAAGGATATGGTCATTACAAAAAAATATTTATCTTTCTTTCCCAACAGGTGTGATTATATAGCCCGAGAGTATTGTGGTGATACGTGTAACCAACCTTTAAATCCTCACTCATATGCCAATTGACAAAATTGCTGTGTTAGTTATACATGGATAATAAGGAATAAATTGCTTCATTTATTAAATATTGTGTATCGTGTTCTTTTGTTTGTCAAAACACTTGTTGAAAGTGACCTGTCATCCTTGCAATTGTGGCAGGTTGCCTATAGGCCCGCCCATAGACTGCACAAAATTTTGCAACCCAGTCGGCCTGGTCTATCTCTTGAATTTGAAATCACCCTTTGAATGGGGCCCAGTAAATATCGTGTTTTTCCACCGGCTCAATGGGGCCAGTGTCAGACAGACTATACACACTATATATGTAATTATGTTTATTGAGTTTTCTCAGGTCTCCATAGAAAAATGTTACATACAATCTTTTCATTCAGGGAGTGCCCATAAAGATACATCAAACCAAAATTGCAAACATCAAAAACTTCACAGTGTGCTCCACAAAAGAGGTCGAACTGTGAGGACCTCATTTACAGACACGACAGACTATATACACTAGATGTGTTCTGCCATTGGCTCCAGACCCAGACACTATTTCCCAATGTCAAGTGTATGAGCCTTGGTAGTGCGTGAAACGCCTAGTGTTTACTCTGGATACTCTGCAGAGTTCACCAAAGAGTATCCAATCTCTGGGCGTGACTACGAAGGCTGACACACTTGAAAGGGCTCACACTAGACATTGGGAAACGGTGACAGAGTTTTGTAGTCACGCTCTAGGCTTAGGCCGAGGTCGGAGGTGTGCATTGTGTCTGTTATGTTGTGAGGTGGGTCATGTATAGAATGCAACATTTAAAAAAAATATTGTAGCTGCCTGCTGATGACTGACAGGGTCTCACCAGGGATCATGAAAGTCGGTTGAATAAATTACTCTGATTTAGGTCACTCAAAAGTTTGTCACCACTTTTGACTATCACCCATTCAACACAAGCTTCATATACACCCTTAGAGGCAACTGTTGTTGAACTTGTAGCTATTCTCTTGATTTAAACACAAAAAGGGGTGTGCAATTATTTTGGTCAGAGGGCCGCATTAGGTTTAGAATCTTGACCGAAGGGTCGGATGCCACAGACAACTTGCCCGTGTCAATAATAAAACAGTGTACGTTGACGTAACTTGGTAACAATGATATTCCTGCACATTGTAATTAAAGGTATTTAGATGAAGCCTATGTCTTTGGTTAATCTCAAATTCTCAAGATTATTGTTTTAGGTAGCATTTTAATGTTGAGTAACTGTTTGAATTTGGATTTAAAAGTTGTCTTTCTTGTAAAGGCTTTGGGGGCCACATGAAATCACTCAAGGGGCCGCATGTGGCCCCCAGGCCTGAGTTTGCCCAAACCCTTTCCTTTCCCTATAATATTTCAATTAAAAACTGCATCAGTAATTAAGGCCTATTATAATGAGATGACATAGGAAAAGATGAACGGCTTCATCCAAACAACCTGTACTGTTTTGGTTAACAATTTACACTTACCTAGGCACAGACAACGTGACGACGAGAGAGATTTTTTATTTTTGTTTAACAGAAAGCAACAACTCCTACTTGACCCTCAGCAAGGCGCTATCACGAGCCGCACATTTGTTACCACGCCCCCATTACCTTCTTGCGGAACTTGTCCTAGAATCCGACCGCATTGCATTGTGGCTGATTGAAACACATCTTCCACTCTCCCGTGCAAACAAGTATCGGAGACCATGGACGCGGGCTTTTTCCGCGTAAGTAACGTTTGTTGAACTCCTACGACTGCCCCAATAGCTGTGGTTAGATAGGAGAACCATACGGCTCGTGTAATTGCGATGTATAATGAGTTATAAACGGCTTAATTATAATTTCAGGCGCCATTCCGCTGCAAGCAGTTTTGCTATGCTAGCACACACAAAAATGGCGGCCGTGTCTGCTAAGTACGAAATCAGCGCAATAAGCCAGCTAACTTTACAGCTAGTTGTCTATCCCTGCTTGTCATTTGTGTGCCTATTTTGATGTATGATTTAGTGTGGAGAAGTACCTAATCTTTGGTATTCGAAATGTAATTATTCTCTGTGGCTGACAGGCTTTGTATCCAGAAACATTTGTACGCGTAGTTCAATGACATAGCTAAGCTAGGTGAAGTTAGTCAGCTAATGATGTATGCTAGGTATCCAAAAATATAATGCTAGCGCCTAGCTGCAGTAATGCAGCGCCTCTCAAACAGTCTTGGCGTTCCTAGTTATGTTTGATAAATCCCCATCCACAAGAGCCATGCGATATGAGTTCAGATTTTCACAGTAGTGGAATAATATGAATCTATCACAGGGTGTCCCCCTTGCCAAGAAAAAAGTTTTTATGTACCAAGGTGCTGGTGACTAATATAGTCAGGACATGTGGTCCATATGGCGTATCACTTGAGTGACACGACAAGTGAGGTTAGGGATGACTTTCACTGATCTGTTTATCTTTGATATTGTGTTGTAATCTGAGGTTGGTCGATGCCGCATTAAATGATTATATAGACATCTTAGTTGGTAGGGCATTCATCGTCTCCATTTTCCAAAACGCATGCCTTCCATGCCTGCTAGATTTCCCAGATGACATGCCCAACGCTGCAATTGAACATGCAATTTGGTGGTTTTAATTGGCCTACTTATATTCAACTCAGTAACTCAGTATTGTCATGACACGCAGTGTCAAGTTGGTTGAGCTGTTGACATGTCAGGGAAGTAGGCCTTAAAATGCCAAAATGAAAGCCTGATGTTAGGAGTGCGCGGTATGGACGGTATACTATCGTGCGAGGTATTTTTTCCCCCAAGGTATGGATTTTGTCCATACCGCTCTACCGCCATAGCGCATTGCGTCCTGCAGATGGCAGTAATAGACAACGTTTTGAACATCCACAGACTGTCTCTCGTAGTACTAGTAGCAAAATGTGGTTGTAGAACAGAAGCACAATTTCATTTAAGCTTTAAGTGTAAAATGTATAGTTAGTGTAGTGAACTATGGTTTTAAACTGTATGTGATTTCGATTCTGGTCTCCACAATTTAATGTACAGTGGTGTTTGAAAAGCAAGTTAGCAAGCTAACAGCCCAAGTCATTCATGTCAATGCTGGTGTCTGACAACAGAAGTGCTAAATCCATGTGCTACTGGTTGCTTTACATTTGCGCCAGCCTTACTGTATGTTACTGTGTCCAGGTGAGATAATATCATTCACGATATCTGGCTGGGTGTTAGTAACTTAGATGACTGTTCACTGTTTAAAATGTGATTTAGCGATTTCGCTAACGTTAGCACGCTAACCGCTGCTGCAGTGATAGCTGCCATTTAAATGCATTAGTTCTACAATGCATTGCTGGCTGCCTCATGTGAAAGTTCGTTTTTTTAAACTTTAACAATAACAGCTGAACCATTAGGCTTGGCATAATCACAGATGCAAGCACACATTTCCAAATTACCCCCAGCAACTCCAGAAATAGAAAAAAAGGTCAAATGAACGATTTATTGGATAAAATCCATGTTCAGTTTGACACCCCTCCCTTCCCTAGTTTAACCCCTTCTAGACTTGGTGAAATTGACAGTGTTGTAGCCTATTGCATTGCATTGCAAAATGCATTTTACATAGTTTTTGTCTGTTTTCAAAAGATTTGAATAGCAAGAATTCACACACATTCCAAAAATGCAAATGTAAAAAAATGCAAATGCTAAAGTAAAAAAAAAAGGCGCTTTGTACATTTTGCGATGGAATGCTTCAATTTTACACAAATGTAAAATACCGTGATATATACCGTGATATATACCGTGGCTAAAATTATACCGAGGTATACATTTTTGGCCATACCGCCCACCCCTAGCCTGATTTTACCTATCCTACTCGCAAGTGATGTACTAGCTGACGTCTGATTCACAATTATCAAGCCACTTCGTAGATTTCTAACTGTCTACATTTTTGAGTGTGTGAAAGTCTCTAAAGCTACATGTGAACCTGCCATTTCAAATGTATTTCAGTTCATGCAACAGGTTTTCATGCTGATTCCCGTGGTGCATCAGATTTCACACGAACTAGTACCCTTTTTCACGTTAAGTCCGTTTTAGTACGTCCACACATTTGCGTGAAAAGTTACTAATGTAGTTTTTTTGTGTGTCTAAGCAAGCTTTGTGCATGAGGCCCCAGGTTGTCAAGATGGCCATCAATCTAAATGGTTTCCGTGTAGCTATAATTGAACTGTTTTTTCTATCTGCTGATGTCGAGAGCCATGTCTTCTTTCCTCCCCTCAGGGAACCAGTGCAGAGCAAGACAATCGCTTCAGCAATAAACAGAAGAAATTACTGAAGCAGCTGAAGTTTGCAGAATGTCTGGAAAAGAAGGTTTGAACGCTCCTCCAATACTTTTTTCATTTGATAGCCTGGCTCTCACTGTGTTCATGATAGCACATCAATATTTAAGTGGACGCAAGTGCACACTCCAAGATTACAATGCAGGCCGGTTAGAAATTTGTGGTGTGCGTGTGCAGTAATCTGCTCAGTTTTGATGATTTCTGTACCATCATAAAGGCAGTGATTAATCATAAATATATACAATGTGATTCTGTATTAACTTAACCGAATGTCTGAGCTCTGGAAAAGTGACTGGTTTCACTTCCCTCGCAGGTGGACATGACGAAAGTCAACCTAGAAGTCATCAAACCTTGGATCACCAAGCGAGTCACGGAGATCCTGGGCTTCGAGGACGACGTCGTCATTGAGTTCATTTTCAATCAGCTGGAGGAGAAGGTAATGGCCTGTCTTTTTCTGCTGCCACATCATTGTTTATTTATGACCGTTAAGTCTGATTATGCATTTGGGGTGGGTGACATAACTATGGGACATGATGACACTAATACAGTATTTGCTATTCTTAGTATTGACATGACTTGAAACGTACAACAAGAAATCTGCTTCAGTCGGTGCCGTTTTGTGTGGCATAGCTGGGGATTTTAAAAAAAATGTGTTAGTTCATCCAATGAAAGTGGATTGTTTTGCAATAATGATGAACAAAGTATCGTTTTCTTTGAACAGCAGTTTTCTAATGATGATCTGATTTATGATTTAAAAGGCCCGAACCAATATGGATGTTATACCTTGCATCAGAAGTATAGCTCCAACACCTAATTAGATCACTCCCGAGCCCAAAGTCTCACTGAATCCAACTCTTCCTTGATGATGAAGTTTGGTTTTTGAGGTGAGTTATGAGCAGGGGGTTGGCATCTTGTCAGGTCTAGAGACATGTTAATGGTTAAGCTGATTTCACTAGTTTAGTCTTCTTCTTTTGCAACCACAGTGATTATGTGAAATGTACAATTTAACTAAAAGTCTTATTTACCATCATGCAATGTCATACCTACTTCACTGAAAAAAATCTTAATATAGACTTAAGAATCTGGTCTTACAGGCAGTATCCAGTGTGTAACAACCATAACAAACAGATGGGGTCTTACCATAGTCTTGGCTATCATGGTTGCCCAGTTATTTTTTGCACAAATATATCTGTTTTACTGCACTGTAACCAGTAGTGTAGTAGTGCCCCATCTCTGGTAATAACAATAGTATGTGAAATGACCATGCTCCTTTATTTAGTTAAAGTTGTTTGAGTTGATTAGTAAAACTGCATAGCTTCATATTATTTGGTTAACCATGATTGTTTCAACATGCAACTATGTAGCATGCTATGCAGCGTCCATCATCTGTGGTTCTATGTAGATGTGATGGATGCAGTATCAAAAGGCAATATTTCTTTGTTGCGCAAAAGTATTGGTTTCTTTAACGTTTTCAGAAGATGTGGCTCGGTGTACAGTAAGGTACCCCTCTCTTATTACATCTGAAGATAAATGTGGGAAGAAGTCTAGTGTCTATTCTATACTATCTTTATAGATGTAGGCCATTTTATGTTTGGTGTATTTGGGATAAACTTATCTTCCGGTAAAGTCATTATCTTTATGGCAAATGGGTCTTGTGAATCTTAAGATGCAGGTTAGGGAAGTCAGCAACAAGTTTTTTTTTTCTTTACTCTTGACTTAGTTTGTTTTGAAATAAACCCCCTTTTGACATGCCTTGTGTACTCATTATTGCTTGTTCGTCTCTTGCAATTTAGATAAATGATATAACATTAAACTCAAGGTGGTTGAGTCTCAAGCAGTAGGGAGGCGGACGCAAGCCCAGGGAGACTCGCTTTCTGCTGGAGTGGCGAGCGCTCCGTGCCCCCGCCCCCCCAGATCCCGCAGGACACACTGAAGACAACGGGACTGTACTTTCTTTGTGGGGTTTTGATGCACTCTGTTCTGTGGCTATTTGTTTTTTTTTATTTTTGTGTATTAAAAAAGAGGAACCACAGTTTATTTGTAAGGGGGAGAGACAACATCTGCATATTTGAGATGTGTAGTTATAACATCTAGTAGGTATTTGACCCTTAGAAATATTCTCTATTTGTGGTGTAGAAGGTATCTGATTTTGTTAGAAAAAGTCTGAAAAGGCCCAGCCTTTTGTCACAGTGGAAGACTGTTAGAGCTAGTGCATGCTTGATGGCGGGCCTTTGTAGTTCTCAAGTTGTCTCCCCTCAACTAGCTCTCTGCCTTAGGCCTGAATGACAACATGAAATCCAAGCGGTTGGAATTAAGAACAGTGAGCCAGTGTTGACCATACACAGTAACATATTGTGGCACTAACACCAACATAAAGCTAAATATACTCCATCTACAGTAATCAATAGAATGTAGAATTTCAACATTTTGAAATAATTCCATACCCCATGGACTAAAGATGGTAGAACAGCAAGACAACTGCAGCTTCAGTAAGCTGTGAGGGTAAAACAGGCATGTGGCTGACAATACCTCAGCCCTTCCAGCTAGCGGGTTCCCCCTTACTGTATTGACTGGCGTGTCTTTTCCCCCCTCTCTCTTCTCTTCCCCCTCCTGGGTTGTGTGTGTGTGTGTGTGTGTTGCAGCACCCGGACAGTAAGATGATGCAGATCAACCTGACGGGGTTCCTGAACGGCAAGAACGCCCGCGAGTTCATGAAGGACCTGTGGCCGCTGCTGCTGAGCGCACAGGAGAACATCGCCGGCATCCCCACAGCCTTCCTGGAGCAGAAGAAAGAGGAGATCAAACAGAGACAGGTCAGATGTCATCACTCTCTTCGAAGAATGGTCCACCTTTTTGTTGAGAAAAAAAGAATTGTAAACTTAATTTTTTTTTTTTTTTCTGTAACATGTAACCAACGATAAAGTTTCATTATCCAATCTCAAGTAGTCTTAAACCACATTGTAGAACTTGTTGATATTTCTTCAGCAAGACAATGAAGATGGTGTTATTGCATACCTGCCGACCATTACGCATTTTGTGTAGCAGATACGGATTTTGACATCAAACTACGGCGCTGTCACTTCAAAATACGGGAAAAACCGAAAGCAAAGTGTGTTCATAGGCCCTTATAATTGCTCTGTAGACTTGCACCCAGACAGAGCCGTAGGGCCAGCGCTCGAAATTAACGGTGTCCCGACGTCCCGGGGACCATAAAAAATGTTGTGGGGACACAAAGTTATCATTTCTGGGACAATGCCGGGACCGTCCAAAAATATAAATGAAAAGATTCTAAAAGTAGGCTATTATATTTGCAAATCCATTACACAGGGACATTAATATAACAGCAACCATCAGCGAAAATAGCAACAGAAAACTTTCTGATAACCCTCCGCATTGTGTTTTAGAATGTTGATTAAGATTTCGCAGCTGCGACTGCAAGCGCGTTGTTCTTCGGACTGCTGCTGAGAGGTTGTCCCGTTGGTTATGCCGTTTCACCCTGAACTAGAAATTCTCTCATGGAAAACGGGCTCTGGATTGTTGATTTTGCAAGCCAACAAGGATATATTCCAGTAGACATGATTAAGCTGTGACCTGAATGGAGTTCGGTTTTGCTAATATTTCAGGTAAGCAAAGCAACAGCCCCAAACAATGCGCAGTGTCTGTTGCCACCTGTCGCGTCCGCCCAAAACACCAGAACGCGAGCTAAGTAGATTAACCCTCATTCATACATATCAGAAACTGCCTGCAAATGACTTTCCAGTAACAAATAGTTAGGGAAACGGCAAGCAAGCTAACAGGGGTGGTTGTTAGCCAAGAACGTCAAGCAGTTTCATTCAAATGGCTGGAAATGAAGGCGCTATATTCTGAACATCGTCATACAAACGCAGTTATTTAATTAATGTTGAAGTATCCATGTTATTGTTTCTGTGTTGGTAAAAGCAGAAATGCCTAGTAGCCAAGGTCTAATTGAAAAGGGGAAAAGTCCATCTTGACTTCATTGATTACAAGCTCGAAGAACGCGCTTCAATTTTACAGCATTGCCAGCGCATTGTTTCTCTCCAATCCCTCTCTTTCTCCCTCTCCCCTCCCTCTCTTTCTCGAAAGTGAGGTAGGCCTAAGTGTGCGGTCGTAGTTTTTTCTCTTGTGCATTTATTTTTAGGTTATCAAATTGTCTTGATGTCAATGTCATGTGAATTTAAAGCGGAAAGGAAACGTCTTGCAATACGTTGTCGTACTCCTAATGCGGCCCAAAAACCTACCGCATCTTCTTCCACCTACCCTGATTATCATCGACTTTCACATCTCTTCGAGACTGGCTGAAGCTGTTGCATCACTAGGAGGGCACG
Source organism: Engraulis encrasicolus (assembly GCF_034702125.1). NCBI lineage: Eukaryota > Metazoa > Chordata > Actinopteri > Clupeiformes > Engraulidae > Engraulis > Engraulis encrasicolus. The sequence continues at coordinate 5,881,876 of NC_085875.1, read as the reverse complement.
GCCTGGCTATCTTCCACCGGCATGCACATCACAACCAGTGGCCAAAGTCAGACTAGGTTGACTATTGCCACTTTTTAACTAAAGCTAAACAGACACTGAATTGTTATTGATATGTAGTAGACTAAATGAAAGCTGTTTTTTTCTGTAGGCTAAATAGGTTACAACAGAGTAACAGGCTGGCTGCAATAGACAAATATAATGTCATTGAATGCAGATTTCCTCATATCACCATGCTCATATATTCTTGAAAAACGAAATGTGCACGGTTACTCAAGGCATTTTTCTATACAAGGCACAGATGTTCATGATTTAACACACCCTCGTTTTTTCTTAAAAACCTGAATTCACAGTTGCACTGCAAAAAAAAAACTTAGTCACACATGAAATTGAACATGGACATAATTTACCGCTTATTTAGGCGCGAAAAAAATGGGGACACTTCTGGTTACGTTCGGGACAATACAAAGTGGAATCCGGGACCATTGCGGGACACAGAGGAAAAAAGTTAATTTCGAGCCCTGCGTAGGGCTCTGCTTGCAATTGTCTCGCGCTGGCCTTTCCATTGGCCAGCACCGTGTGGGGGGGAATATTGACCAATCAGAGCGCTAGTTTGGTCTTCATTTGTTGTGCTGCGCTCCTCTCCAGGCGAGGCATCAGCTGCCGAAAGTTTGGTTCGAAATCACACAAGCAGATCGGGTAATATACTCCTATAATCTCTGACACAAGTGTCCTCCTCCTGTCATCATGTATTATCCATCTTGGTACTGCCGCTGTAGTTTTACAAGTGAGCACCGTCAAAATCACCGTTTCAAAGGTAAATGGGCTTTGAGAAAGGTAGCCTGTATGGGAATAGTGAATTGCGTCCAGTTGCTAAATCCGTAAACTTATGAAAATAAATAAAGGCCGAGGTCTGTCGTAATGGTTCACCCAATGTTTCGCCGTATTTGACGGCAATATGTTGTTGTTTGTTTTGATATTGGACCGAAACGAGATTACTGAGAAAATGTGTCTATGACTGCGCTATAAATTAGCAGATTAGCAGCAAACTTAATTTGGTTTCCCTTTGCGTTGGATCATTTTAACTCAGGAAAATAAAGTGATAGTTCTAACAGTTGTGATCGGAGTACATCCGTAACCTACCATGACACCGTATAGGAATACTGTTCCCCCTGCGTCGTGGCCCATTCTGTGAACAGGTGTAATAGGTCGTGCGCCATACCAAATATGCATCACTCCACGACTACTATCCGTAATCACGTATGGCAATCTGTTAATAAAATCAATTCTCCTATCATCATATATGTGCCGAACAGTGAACAATAGCCAACTCATGGCGGCAGATGAGGGTAGATAGGCCTACTATTATGCAGAGAAGTTTAAAAAAAGAAGCGTGCATGCCCCTCAAGTTACCGTGGAAGTTCCAAGAGCAATGGCCATTAGCCCCCGTCCCTCAGTAGAGCCACTACATGACGCATTTTGTACTGAATGAAGGCAAGTGTGATTTTGATGTTAGCCCCCAAGGTAATAATATTAACCTGATATTATCCTAGCTTAGATAACACTTGTCTTAATCATTTTCTCTACTGCTGATGCTTCTTCACAGTAGGTGACATCACCATTTATTAATATTGGGGGAGATGATGAAAGAATCATTACAATTCAACTTTTTGTTCATAAAAATCACTGAAATGCCTCGGTATTATATAATCAAATTATACATTTTCCTACATGTACCTTCTACAGCCAAAAAAATAATCAGCAAATGCTTCAATTTCATACTCAATTCCAGCTCCTTAACACCCCCCAAGTGACCAAATGCTCTGTTTGGCTGGTACATAGGATAACTTAATAGCCACTTACTAGCCAGACTGGTGGTATGTTTGACTAGTAAGATTAACAGCCATATTGGCTGGTGATCAATAATGTAATGATCAGTAATGAATTCCAGCACACTATATCATAGCATTTTATTGGTGTTATGGTGTGAAACAAAAAAAAACATCTTCCTTGAAAGTTTAATAAATAATGGTAGTTCAAAGTACTGTGAAGAGCAAGATAAACTATTTGCCAGATACATGGGATGTTTGGCTAAAATGCATTAAAATGCAGGAAATTGCATCTAAGAAAAGCTAATTTTTCTGGGGGAGGACCCCTACACCCCTTGCCTGAATGAAGTGTCTCATATCTTCCCTGTTGACATTTGGCAACCCTAGGTGTAGGGCAGACTATGCAAAACAAAGTAGCCTCTCAGATGGGCCCGCCGGCGGCCCCGTTGCTTTGCCATGCCAAGTTGTTGTGCCGTGAATTGCCGTGCCGCGATAAGTTGCTACTCAAAAAAAATTTGAAAGGTTGGCAGGTATGTTATTGTCTCATATAATTCTACTACTCCAAATCAAAAAAGTAATGGAATGATCCATGTCAAGCTACCTGACAGAGGAGATCTTTCTAAACTGGTTGGGCTACATGCGGGATAACTTAAACCAGATTTATCACTAGCCCATCTTTGTCTTGATTAACGCCCATTAATGAGTTGCAGAGGATATTGAAAAGTGGAAGAGATGCGTTCGTATTATCGCCTGTTGCTTGTTCAAAGTTTTTACTGCGTGCTGAATCCCTTATGAAGTAGATAATTCTGAAAAGTAACGGTAAGGGGCAACAGTCTCCGATTTTCACTTGAAATGTTGGTGGGCGAATAAACAAGTACAAATCTGAGAGCTGGAAGTCATCTCTGCTGGGAGTGAGTTGTTCACTGATGTTCCACAATGTGTGTTGCAGATTGAGCAGGAGAAACTGGCCTCACTGAAGAGGATGGATGAAGACAAGAAGGAGAACAAAGAGAGCACTCAGTCCAGAAGCCCAAGGAGGTGAGCGGAACAGTGACCTTTTAGGTTTCAGCCAATGCTTCTGGTCATGCGGTTTCACATTAGATATCCAGATCAATCCTCAACATATTTAGCAATTTAGGGTTATTTGAATGGGAGAGATGGTTGTTGTCATATTTATTTTTGCACTACCCCTTTTTCCCTGGAACACCTTTTATATTGCAATCACATTAAATCTTTTTTTTTGGTCATGATTGATTTGATTTTCACTGCCAAGTCCAAACTCTTAACATTGTGATATGGATGTTCTTGTCTGATGTGTGTCTCTCTCTCTCTGCAGGCGAAAGTCCCGCTCCCCGTCCCCTAGGAGGCGCTCTCCCCCCAGGAAGGAGCGCCGGCGCAGCCCCTCTCCCGCCCGCTCCCCTCCGCGCCGCAAGCCCAGCCCCCTCCTGGTGTCGCCCCCGGCCTCCCCCCCAAAGGCCCCAGAGGAGCCCCAGCCAGAGCCCGACCAGTCAGAGGCCTCCAGGCCACCGCCCCTCATCCAAGAGGCCTCTTCCACCAGGTAGGCAGAAGAGGCGTACCGAAAACATCAACACAAAAAACAATTTGGCCCTTGGTTTTATAACTCCTGTTGCACTGTTCGGATATGAATTTGGAGAATGGATTTGTTCACTTGTTTAGGGGTGATGATTATAGAATGTCGTGAATGGATATCAAATTTCCTAACAATAATTAACATCCACAGTGCAAGGCAGGGGTGATGTCGCTACTGCTGCAACCGTATCCTATAATGGCAAGCATCAACATATTAGCGGCCTTGTAGTATTTTTTTATTATGCAGATAGTTTTCATTCTACAGAGCTGTACGTCACTACTTGGGTTTTTATATTGCTGCGCTTTGTTTAGCTTTTACTCCCTGAATTCTGTACCCGGTATTCTCTCATACTCTGTATGCTGTAATGTATGTGTAACGGAGGCTAACTAGCAGAGTTGGCGTGGAACGTTGGTAAACCTCCCTCCGATAGCCTCATACAGTCTCGTGCCGTTGGGCCGAGAGACTAGTCTCTTGGTCCAGCGGTATCGTACTGTGTCTCCCATTGCCGGACCGCTGTAGTTGACGAGATCGCACGTTCGATCCCCGAGGGGGGTGAACAGGTGCAAGATGACCTCCGTCACATATGTGTATGTCCCCTTTGTATGTATGCTGTAATGTATGTGTATGTCCCCAAAGTCACTTTGGATAGAAGTGTCTGCTGAATGTAATGTAAGTGCAATTCTTTTTCTACACCACCTTTCCTCCAGTGACGTGATGGTGCTGAGAGAGCAGCCAGTGATCCCAGACTCTGTGGCGGAGGTGAAGGAGCCCTCCCCAGTAGTGCCCCCTGTGATGCCACCCGTGGTGGCCAAGGAGGAGGAGAGGCCCAAGGAGAGGCCTCGCGAACGGGAGAAGGACAGCAGGAGGGATCGACCACGCCATCGCTCGCGATCACGCTCTCGATCACGCAGACGACACAGGTCGCGCTCCAGGTTAGGCGTTTTTGAGTATAGCCTCTAGTTTTCTTTTCTGTTGATCTTTCTGGATCTTCATGGATGTACAGGTCTGATGGTTATGGAGGCCCTGTGCCTTTTTTCAGGCTTGGTTGTGTTACTATGCAAGGAAATTAAGCGATCCGCTATGCTAAAGTTTTTGTGAAATGTTGTTATTGTGAAAAGTTGTTACATGTACATTACAGCTAGACCAACTGCAGCTCAAGCTCAGGATTCTTTTTTCATGAATTAGCCCTGGCTTTTATTATTATTTTGTTGGTAGAACACAATGCCTGGGGCATGTGTATGGAAAAAGCAGATGAAGATGTGATCAGAAGTGTCATGACCTTTGCAGTAAATGTCATGTCTTGGTCTTCCCATCTGCCCAGGTCCTACTCCCCGCGCAGGAGGTCCAGTCCCCGCAGACGCATGTCCCCCCGCCGCAGAAGCCCTCCCAGGCGCCCTCCTCCCGGCCCCAGACACAGGCGCAGCAGATCTCCCGTCCGCAAGTAAGTACAGTGTATCTGCACGTGCATAATACTTATGCATTCGTGGCACATTACAGGAACTTTTAACTGTGAATGCGAGGGCTGTAACGATATACCGTACTCAACTTACGGTTTATATCACGATGTTGGACCTACGGTTTTATGCACCCCACTATTCTTTAAATCTGTCTCTCAGAATTATTTTGAAAGGGTGAATCACAATTCTGCCTTCTTGCACTGCGATACAGTATTATGACGGCGTGTCAAAATTTCTCGGTTCAAAGCAAGATTGTTACAGCCCTATTCATCTAATTTGTCACCTGAAGGGGTATCATTGGTGCATAGTCAACACAACATGATTACTGAGAGAATAAATTCGGACACTCAGACCTGATGATCCTCAGGTGTTAAGTAGCTTTTACGCAGATCAGCTATTATTTGTATTAGTTAATTCGTAACATAAGCAGTTACCCTTTGTTTCACGCCTGTCATTCTCTGGTATCACCTGCAGGCGGCGCTCTCCCTCCGGGTCTTCCTCAGGCAGCTCTTCTTCCTCGTCTCGCTCGCCCCACAAGAGACCGGCCAAGCGGCCTTCTGCCTCCCCACCACGCAAGCTGCTCCGGCCGAACGAGCCGTCCTCCGGCAGCCCCTCCAGGAGGCGAGGACGGCCCTCCCCCGGACCCGATCACGCAGCAGGAGCAGGCTCCCCGGGCAAGAGCAGACGCTCACCCTCCCCCCATGGCAGACGGGGTCGTGGCAGCTCAGCATCCCCCAGTAAGTTCTGTAATGCTGCTCTTTTGCTCTTACCTGGTTTATACTTTTTGTGTGATTTATGCCTGTAATTGACAGGCAAGTGAGAGGGAGACAGAGATAATTATGGGATGAGGTTGGGAATGATCCAGACTGGACTCAAACCTGCGTTCCCATGACCAATCTGCCTGTACTGCTCTCTTAGCGCAGCATGCCACAGTGCCTCCCTCTGCTTCACCCTTTTTTTTGGACTCTGTACTTATCTTTTTACCTGTATCATCTTCAGGGTTGGAAGTTGTCAAGCCTTGGCGTGAATAAGGCGTCGGAAAGTAGTTAACATTTTACAGTTGTTTTTGGTTTATAACTTTGATACATTTCTTGATTTCAAGCGTAGAAATATTTTCTTACTCCTACTTTGCTATTATGCTTTTGGAAACTCACTGGGTCTGTATCCACCCTCCCTTTGATGTATTCCAAAGTGAATTACTTTTTGCCCTGTCATGTGTTGATTGACTCATTTGAAATGGCAAGATCGCAGATGTCATGTCTAATCACATCAGGCCAGTTAAGCCGGCAGCTACATTAGTGGAGTTTGAGTGACATCCATCACAATGGAAAGCATATGTCCTATCGTATTTGGAAAGCCTGTTGCCCATTGCTCATTTCTAGTACTTGGATTGAGATTAGTGTACAAATGAATATACCTTAATGCAGTGAATCATCTCAAGCTTGCCAGCGAAGCGCTCTTCTTTCTGAGACCATTCTGCTTCCAATCTGTAGGGTAGGCGAAGGTGAAAAGTACTTGGCATTTGGATCAAACATTTGCTATGAAGGAAAGTCATCATGACTTAAAGTTCTTTCAGGTATTAGCTCGCTCCCCTTTGCTGGTCTCCCCACTAATAGAACTCTGGCCAGATCAGAGAAGTTCTCATTCCTGCCTTTGCCGTCTTGAGTTACGCCTTTGTGTACTCCCATTCCCTCCGTTCCCTGTTTCAACCTGGTGCATTAGCCAGGATGAAGGAATGCCGCAGCAGGCAACATCTGAAGGTCTCCTTCCTCCTTCCTACTTTGCAAAGTGAGCCGTCATGGCCGAGCGGTCCCTGGCCGTGTCTCTGGTTACGTGAGCACTGCACCGGGCCCGGATCACCTGCCCAGCTGACCCAGTCAGATCACGTATCGCACAGCCATGACTCTGCACAGACACCACAGGCTCTGGTAGCAGGGAGACGTAGTCACCTCACCAGAACAGATGGGCATTTACAGACCCAGGGTTATGGTGCTGAGTCTGATACGGAGTCTGACGCTGAGCTGTTTTTTTTTTGCCCAAAGAGGATTGAGGAAGGAAAGAAAAGGGTATGCAGAGCTGGGACACGTGTAAGGCCAAGTAAACCATGTATAGTAAAAAAGCCGACGCTGAAGAAGGCTTAGGCCGAAACGTCTGTCTGTCTGCCATGCTAACCCAGTATTAAAACTGCAAGAAATTGATCCGGGAGTGCGGCTTTTTTTACTATACATGAACTTTGCTGTTTGCTCGCACCCAAAGACCTTGTAAGAAACTTTTCGGAGTTGAGCGCACTTTCTCTACTGTAAGTAAACCATGTAACCAGTAGCCCACATGGCCACACCCTAGTAAAGTTTTGGGGAGATAAAGTTGGAAGCAGGTTGTTACCGGAAGGTCTATCAGCTACAGTGCTAGTTTCAGAAAGTAAAACACGAATGACTCTATTATACTGGACACAGAGGAGTTCAGCCTGCTCTGCTTGTTGAGTGATCACAATCAACTGATTCAGAACCAATTTGATCAAACCTCTGGACTACGAGTCTTTGGCAATTTTTCAGGTGTTGCAAACACAGTTAATCAGCCTGTAACATGCACTTACTTTTTTAAAGACACTTAAATTTGCCTTTGTGGTTCTCCAGGTTCAAAAAGAAAGCCCGCAGGAAGGAACAAGTCCCCCTCCCCGGTCCCCAAAGCCAGGCGATCGGACCTCTCTGAATCCGGTGAGTGCACCCACCCTTTAAAGATATGTCTGTCTTAAAAAAAAAAAAGCTCCACTTTAGAGCCCGCAAGCAACAACACTTGCGTCTGGTAATAGACACTGCATCACTCATTGTGGTTAACCTCTTAAAGTTCGGGGTGGTCGGTACCGGGTTCAATGACTTTGAACTTGAACTTGATCTTCATTCCGCAATTGTTTAAAATCCAGGTGGTGTAATAAACCCAGGAACATTATATATCATTGGAAAGCTTAGAACCTCAGGAACACACCTAGCACTACTATACAGGGATTTGAACAATTGTATGTGCATTATTATCAATTTATTACACAATGTCACCTTTCAAATTTGACCCCCTCAAGCACCCCTCGCCTGATGTCTCCCTACCTTCCTAGGATGAGTGGACATCCAAACATGAACATATCCTTATCAGCATGGTCTCAAAATGTCTGTTACAATCCAAGGTTTATGAGAGTGTAGTCTTTTTTTACTTTATTTCAACCAAAAGTTGTACAACTCCAGTCAAACAAAACCACTTTATTGTGAAAAAAATGATCATGTTTTTTCCCCTCAGGAATTGTGCTGTTTTTGTCCACACTTCCATATTTTTCACATGATCAATGATATTCCACATGATCCCCAGACTCTGCTGATTACATGGGTAGCACTGGGGTGGCTCTGTGACATTCCTACCCTGAAAGACAAGCCTTAGAAGAGAAGTAGGCAGGTCCTGTTTTACACAGCTTCGTATTGGCTCATTTGCTTTGAATGACTGCAGCTCCCTCAAAGCAAGAGCTAGAAACTCCATTCAAAGACTGAGTGATAGCCCAGAGTCCAGGTTTTCAAATGAGTCATATAGCTCTTCTGTATTACACCCAGGGACAAAGGAATCTCAAATCTGCTCAACAATACCCCTTTCTTACCATGTTTTTACTGTACATAGTGTACAGTACCGTACAGTACTGTACAGCAACATCTCTGTAATACTACCCAAAAGGCATATCCAACCATGGCTGATTACTGTATAACACCTCCAGGAGTATGCTTTCATATGTGACTATGATAAGGCTTCTAGCTCAAAAGGTTCTTGTACAGTAAGACCTTATATGGGGGGTGCATTTTGACTAACTAAAAAAAATACAAAAAGACACTTGGTAAAACGCATGTGTATATCCACACATAATTGTCTTGGTAAAGGTCATATATAGATGTAGCAAGTTCTCCTTTGACAAACAGCTTCAGTAGACCTGTGATGAAGTCTTAAATATGTTTCCAATGCCAAATGTATCAGCTATACTGCTGAAATGTAGTAATTTCTAGGGGGTCTTCATGAACGCATTTCAGAAAAAAGATGTTCTAACCCCTGTAAGTCCTTGGCAGTACATCACAAAATCTTCCTGTCACTTCCTGAAGATTCTACAGAGTCTCTACTTTCAAATGGTACCAGCCACTTCATGATGGGTCAAAGTATGCAGACACAGGAAGCATCTAAGTAGACGTTGTGCAAAACTTTAAAAACACTCAAAAATAGCCCCGAAGCTTAAGAGGTTAATGGCGGTTAAACGAGTCCAGGTTTACCTCGCCACAAACTGGCCTTTCTGCTGGTAGTTTCCGCTCGTTTTTGTTAATGTGAGTTTGTTTGTGTGTGTGTGTGTTTCTGTTGCTTGTACTGCCTGAAGTTAAAGTAGGGTAATAGTCAGGGGTGCACATAACTGGTACGCAGGTGCGCATGCGCACCAAAAATTAGCAATGCGTACTGCCACCTCGGTCTCTACAGCGCACTTGCGTACTGACTATCTCACCAGACTGTTGATGTTGGTGAATGGTAAAACATGTCCAAAAAGACACAGACAACAGTAGCCTAATCAGTTTCTTTGGAGTTTCGTCAACAGCAAAGAAAATTGAGTCAGAGATTTTAAAAACAAAACTTTCCGAGAAGTGGCTCTAAGTGCCGTGGCTTGAGGCTAATGATGAGCGGACAGAAATGTAGTGCCATGAAATGCAGAATCGTTCCGTATGTGGTAGTGAAAGCATGCGTTCCGTGTTGAACAGGTAAGGGACGCGATGTGTCCCGTTTTCTCATGAATGCCTAAAAATAGACATGTCGCTCTGTCACTCGCATATCAACTGTATTGAAACGACAGTCAGCGCGAGCGCGACCGAGTTGAGCTCCTGGCTCTCTCCTCCTCCCTCCATCATTATGGAATTGTGCCGTCTGTTAACTCCCAGAATGGACGCGCACCCCCGTCATTCTCATTGGCAACTCCGATGCATAGAAGTTAAAAACTGAAAGCATGCATCCATGCGCGTGGCTTCTTAAATGCACGCAGTTCCCGGCCAGCTCCACTTCTTAATTTCGTCAGCTTCCTCCCACCATATTCCAAACGGACACCGCATACAAGTTTATTCCCCCTCTGTGCTCAGCTGGCATGATGGCGAAATCGGCAAAAACAGATGAAATCCAGACAATAATCACTTAACTTGAAGATGACCTGTTGACCATTTGTAGGCTAATTAAGATTTAAAGAATACCAAACTAACAAATGTGATAAGGCTACCTTGCACCAGTTGCATTAGCGTTCAAACAACATGTGTCAACGTTCGTGGTGATAATGTTTTATCCTTCGACCCTGCAGACAGTACACTTTTTTTTCTTTTTTTTTTTAACAGCGGATGAGGTGCGTACCAAGATATTTGCTGGTGCGCATATGAGTAACGGCCTAAAAAAGTTATGTGCACCCCTGGTAATAGTCATAGCTTTTAAAACTAACTATGCCTCCATTGAGGACATAACCAACCACTCCCACGCCTTTCATCTGTCATTGTTACATCACTGGTCGAGCTGTGTGTGTATGTTCGTGTGTTTGTGAGTGTGTGAGAGAGATGGTGTGTGTTTGTGTGTGTGTGTCTGTGTGTTTACGTTTGTGTGTGTGTGTTTACGTTTGTGTGTGTGTGTTCACGTTTGTGTGTGTGTTCATTCACTAAGTGGGGTGATGCACCTGGTGATGTTTGCATGTACCAGTTGTGTGTGTGTGTGTGTGTATATGGGTGTGTATGCGTGTGTGTGTTTTCCTGGGCACTGAAACAGCTGGCTCACTGCTTTGCATTTCAGAGGATGATAAAGGGAAGGGGGCCACGGCCGATTCTGTGCAGCAGCGACGTCAGTATCGCAGGCAGAATCAGCAGTCGTCTTCAGGTTGTCACCCCTTTTTTATTTGTGTTTTTTCCCTCCACCTCCACTCCCCTCCTTCTCTCATCTCTCTCCCTCTCTCTTCCCCCCCCCCCCTCTGCTTCTCTACCTCCCTACCTCCACTCCCTTCCCCACCCCGCACACATACAGACCAACACATCTCCTCTCTAACCAGTCCAGTGCATAGTGGTGTTATCCCCCTCCCCCACACAACTTGCCTCCCCTTCCCTCGTCTCGTACTGGCTGATGTGGACATGTTGTGCATTGACCCTTCATCTAGGTGTGTGTCCCAGCTGATGCCAGGAATATGCCGACTTACCATACTAACGGATGCAGTCTTATTCCTTCTTCTCTGTTCTTAAACTCTAGCGGACTCAGGGTCCTCGTCTTCCTCGGAAGATGAAGGCGGCAGGCGGCCACCGGGCCGAGGACCGCCGGCCAGGAATGGTGACATCCGCAGACGAAGGAGTCAATCGCCCTCCTCCCCCCGGCGGCGCCACAGAGACGGATCGCCCAGGTAAACGTGATCGACACGCAGTCCATGATGGTACAGGGTGCTGCAGGGGAGCAGAGAGCAGTGATGGCCAACCTGGATTTATTACTTACAATCCAGTGCCACATATTCCAAATGACAAGGTTTCACCTGTCCAGTTCCAGGTGATCATTCACCTAGGCCAGGAGTGTCAAACTCAAATCGATTTGGGGCCAAAATCATAATCTTGGATGAAAGATGCCATTGTTTTCGAGGGCTTAAAAGCCTGACGTCCTTGTGTGTCATTATTACCAGAGTGCCTACTGACATGCCATGTATATACTGATTTTAAAAGGAAAAAAATGTTTTGACAGTGGTGTGCTCAAATCCTCTCATAGTGCTTTCGCCCTTGTTTGAATCACCTAATTAAAGTGGTAGTTCGCTATTTTAGACATTAATCCCTGTTTGTGTGACTTCTGGGGTGAAGTAGAGATGTTCTCATCACAATTTTGACATTTGGTGCTGAACGGAGCATTTGGGTATCCAAGACTGCAGCCCCCCACCTTTACATTGACTCCAATAGAGCACTCAAGCAATCGATTATAAAATGGCATTAAACTTTTGTTTGAAAAGACATGGAACTCACCGTGTGGTCAGTGGTAGACAGCGATAAATTGACCCGAAAATTACAGCGAAATATGCCTTCTAACTGTTGTTTAGCATTTGGCGGACCTATTTTTCCCCAGACGCCGTTGAATAGCAGTAGACATCCAGCCAGTAGGTAGCGATAGTGTGTTGTTTATGTAGACATCAAGGAGCGAGGTAGAACGGCTATCTTTGAGTGGGACTTGCTACAAAAACTACAGCTTGCATACAAACCATAGATAGTAACGTAAACAAACGCACCCCCATTTCCGGTCGCGCGGAGTAATACTAGTCAAACCAATACAATCAATGAAGACGGACAATAATGAATATATCTTCTCTGGAAGCGTATTTCGCTGTGATTTTCGAGCCAACGTATCGCTGCCCACCTCTGACCACTCGGTGAGTTTCATGTCTCTGCAAACAAAAGTTTAACGCCATTTTATAATCGATTGCTTGAGTGCTTCATTGTAGTCAATGTAAAGGNGGGGGGGGCTGCAGTCTTGAATACCCAAATGCTCCCTTCAGCACCAAATGTCAAAATTGTGATGAGAACATCTCTACTTCACCCCAGAAGTCACACAAACAAGGCTTAATGTCTAAAATAGCGAACTACCACTTTAAACCCATCCAGCATGTCAAGAGTTTCACCTTGAGGAGGGAATTAAGGGGTGGGAGGGAGAAAATCTACCTCCCAAGAAAACAAATGCAGTTATTTTCGGAAGGTGACAACATGATGTATCTGGGTTCACTGTATTGATGTCTTGTTGTTTTGCAGGAAAAGGAGGAGTCCGTCTCCAGGCAGGCGCCACCGCTCCCCTTCTCCCCCCAGACGACGCCGGTCACCCTCTCCCCCTCCCAGGCGCAGGTGAGGCCCTCACACATGCACATTGCACTCCCAACACACATCTTGCAAAATATAAGAGATGAGATTAAATGTTGGTCTGTATGCACAGTCATTTTTCTTGCAATTCACTTCTCCAAAATCAACACATGAAGATGTTAAAAACACATCATATAGGCTGAGCTGGTGTATTGTTATCTTCTGATTTCATAATTTTAGTCAGTGCACGGTCTTTCATTATCTAGATTGACCCAGACACAGAAAGTTCATGTCCATACACATACATCACCAATTCACTCAGCTCGCTGATCCTAACCAACCATGTAGATAAGGTCATTATATTGCAGGAGGATCTTACAAGCACCTTTCACTTTCACAAGCCGGATTGTATACAGTTCATGGCAGCTTAATGTGATTGTGTTGTTATGTATTCTTTTTTTGTGTCTTCCCCTGGCAGGTCCCCCTCTCCTCCCCGCAGACGTTCCCCGTCCCCTCGCCGCTACTCCCCAGCCATCCAGCGCCGCTACAGCCCCTCCCCCGTGCAGCAGAAGCAGCGCCGGCCCTCCGCCTCCCCTCCCCCTCCCTCCAGACGCCGGGCGTCTCCGTCACCTGGCGCCAAGCGCAGACCCTCCCGCTCCCCCCGGCGACGCGCCAGCCCCGGCCCAAAGAGACGCACTCCCCCCTCCTCCATCTCGCCCCCTCCCCGAGGACGCAGAGGCTCCCCACAGGGCTCCTCTTACAGGCCCCCCAGGGAGGGACGGCTGTCCCCCTCCCCTGCCGGCAGGGCCCACCAGCAGCAGCACCAGTCTCGGGGGTCGGCCAGCCCACAGGGCCAAGGACGCTTCCCCCACTCGGGGTCTCCGCAACAGGGCCGGGGCCAGAGGCAGCAGTCCCCCTCAGACAACAGCAACAGGCCCATCCGCAGGGTGTCACGCACCCCGGAACCACACAAGACACAAAGGTATGCAGACTAGTCTTCTCTTGTACTCTCTTGATGTCCAGGTGTACACTTAGACATTATATGTTGATGTAATGTCTAGCGAACAAATGTGTTTAAGCTATCATTAGTAAGTTCGGCTTGTTCAGCTTCAATGAATCCATTCAGCAGAGTGTAATAGGCCAGCCATATGATATTGTTTGTGTCTTGACCCCACCCCACCGCATTGCAGTTGAAGAAAAATAATTATTCATTATTATTGACGGTTCAGAGTACCTGCGTGCATTGTTAATATTATCTTCTCCTCCCCTGCTATCTCTTCTCACATCAGAAGTTCTCAGAGCCCCCAGCCGATGAGGAGGGCATCCTCTCGGTCCCAGTCGCCTCCGTCTCACCCGCCGCCCCTGAAGCGGCCCGCTCCCGGCTCCGCATCGCCCTCTCCCACACGCTCCGCCAGTGGATCGCCACCTCCGCCCGCCAAAAAGCCTAGCAGCGGCTCAGCCAGCCCCTCCCCAAACAAGGTACTGTGCCCCAACACTCCCTGAGCCTCAGGCTGGCTAACTCGAGTTGGGTATTTTGTGAACACTGAGGCTGTATTAAGTCAGTCCTGCACTGTAATTCATCTGCAGGTACCGGTTAGTGTTTTGCACTACCTAATGTAGATTGGGTGTACAATCGGATGAAATACAATAAAAGCTGTTATAATCATTATACAAGTAGAAGAAGAATTGGTAAACTTGAGATTTGTATGCAAATTCAGCGTTATGCCATGTTGGGCCAAGATGTTGTGTTGAAAGACAACTCTCTCCATTGACCTCAACTTGTCTGTGCGTGTTCATCTAGACGTCTGACGCCGAGGCCAGCGGGAAGAAACAGAAGAAGAAGAAGAAGGAGAAGAAACACAAAAAGGACAAGAAGCACAAGAAGCATAAGAAACACAAGAAGGAGAAGGGGTCCGGGCCGGCGGACGCAGAGGGAGAAGATGGACAGGTTAGAGCGGAGCAGCAGCCGCAGGAGCACGAGGAGGAAGAGGCAGACCACGACTCCTCACCCAAGAAGGTGACGCCCTCCTCTCTTAACCTACGCACACAGTCATATAGGAATTTGGGGTCTACCCATTCATATAGTTACAGTCGTCAGGAGTGAGGTCTACCCATGTATATAGGTACAGTAGTCCCAAGTGAGGTCTACCCATGTATATAGGCACAGGAGTCATGATTGGGCAGAGTTGTATCAAGTAGAAGTACATTTATGATGCCAGTACGACACTAGTACATATTGTCTGCACTGCTGAGTTGTAAACACAAGTTATTCCACTGTACCTAATGAGACATTCGTACTTTTCTTTTACTTCTGCTTTATACACCTGGGGATGAGGTCTAGATGCAGCTATGTGAGGAGAGACGTTTATATGCCGCAATGTCAAGAATAACATCTACTTCTGAGCTGTACATATTGCACTCATTTAAGAGTCTACTTAACTAGATTAGATTAGAAACTATCCTTGTGGATATGACATGACATGAGGAGTCTGTCAGTGTAGCTGACATCCAGATCAGATGAGTCAATTATGTAATACATCCTTTCATAGCATGGGTAGCTAGATGGGTACATATTTTACTGATCTCAAAGGACGTTAATATCAAATAGTGCTGGTACTTCACATCATTATTTTTTGTCCAAAAAGAGAAGTTGCATTTATTTACATGTTTTGGGTACTCTGTAGTAATTGTACTCCCGTAAACTTGTCTCCATAGAGGCGCAGAGAGTAGGCTACATTCCACCACAGCCAAGTAGGTCTGATCTTTGAATATGGTGGTAGACGACAAACAAAACAAGAATTGTTCCTTTTTTTTGTATGTGCCGTGAAGTATAATTTTTAATGCTGCCTTTCTTTTAAGGAATCAGACAGCGAAGTAGACGACAGTCTGGATGACCTGGAGAGGCAGCTCCGTGAGAAGGCCCTGCGCTCTATGAGGAAGGCACAGATGTCCCCGCAGCCCTCCTGAGAAACAGCCGCATTAAAACACACCCCCCCCCCCCTTCTCCTCTCATCCGCACACTTGTCCCTCTCCATCTCTCCTTCTCCCTCCTTTCTTTTTCAGTTAAGTTTGATGTTGGTTCAGCTTTAGAATGTACAAAATTGTTGATGTTCTATTATGTTTTATTTTTTTAAATGCTTTGGGTACACGTATGAAATTGGACTGCTGTCAAGTGGGGGAAGCAAGAGCTGCTTTTTTTAGTTAAAGCATGGGTCGTCCCCACCACCATATAAACAGTTTTTTATTTGCGTTTGCTTCTGTCCTCCAACCCCCCCAACTTCCCTCCAATTCCCACCCTACATCACACACTGTACACATTTTTTGTTCAGGTTTGCTTAAATCTTTTCAGGCCCTCTGTTTTCGCATCTTTTTTAAAAATGTTTTTTTTTAACCTGTGAAAGAAACTGTAGGGTGGGTTTATCATACGCAGGAGGGTTGGGTTGGGAGGGGCTGGGCTGGGCTGGGATTGTTGTACGTGATTGCATGTGCAGAAGCACTGAGTGTCTAACCTCCTGTGTGCATGGTGCTGATTTAAAACACCACCACCACCTACTAAAAAGCTGTCAATCGAAGCTGCCACCTCTTGGTCCCACAATTCACAACCCTTCTGTTGGTCAAGGCTCAGCCCTCGCTGAGGCTATGTTTTTTCACAGAACAAAATTGAATCATTGGCGTGAGTGTGATTTTTTTTTTATTTTATTTTTTTTTTTTTTTTGGTTTGTTTTCTTTTCTTTTTTTTGGGTAAATTTTTAAGTTTTTTGAAAATGTTTAAATGTAATGTAAATTCTGACTTTGAAAAAGTCGCATTAAAAAGTGAAAACCTTTTCCCAGTCCTCCACCATGGTTTATTATTGCTTCTATGATCTACTCTACTACATCATGCCTCTATGGAGTTCCTCAGGTGGTGTGTGTGTGGTCTATCCATCGCTTATCACTTAAGGCCTACTCATAAACAACTGGAGCTAGAGAACTACTGCTGCTCTTGAGTCAAGGTTGCTCATCTAGTCTTTGCCACCTTGGTACTATAACCATTTTGGTTGAAGTGTTTGGATAAGGTGTCAGCATTATATCAGTATGTTACCTAAGATCTGTGGACATTAATGGAAATTCAGCCTCCATTAAGTCCACACTTGGGCTACTATGATTAGTATTTGCCACCAATGCATTTACACTCTTAATTGTTTACACAATGCAGAATACCAACAGGTTACACTCTGATGCACAGCAGTTGGGAGCCTTCCCTAGATCCAAGTCACCCTTTAGATGGGCATTCTTCCAAAATAGGGGTAATGTAACTTATATGGCATGGCTGTTGTGCCATTTAAAATAACTCAAATAAGAAATGGCTTCTCTGAGATGGAACTGGAAATAGAGGTGGGATCAAAACTCTGGTTCCACCACCATTGCATTGCATTGCTCTTGTCTTGGAGTTTGTTTTGCAGCCACAGCTCCATGGCTTCCTCAGCCCTCAGGCAGGCCTGTCCTGCGCCACATATCTGTGTACGGTTGCTAGGATCAGCGTCACACAGAACAAGTTCCCGGGGGAGGACGCCAGCCAGTGCCACTTAGGGCAGAACAATCGCGAAAATCCCATTTCTATCAAGTGACTGCCTACACAGAAAAAATAAATAAAAGTTTGTATATCACAGGGGAGTAAGCAGTACTTTATTCACATTGGCCTGCTGTCCAAATGACTTTAAATCTTCAAAAAGTTTAAGGGATGTTCACTTCATGTGCACATGGTGTGTTTTTTTCCAATAGAATAGATGAACAGAACAGCAGTGTGTAGCCCATCCTTTTGTAGATGGAACGTGCAGGATTCGCAGCAGGCATTCTCTCCAAGACTCCACACACAAACCCTGCCCACTTTTTGTTTGCCGTGGGTGACATCACGCCTTTAAATATTCCCGTTGCTTTTTCCTCGCCCTATCATACTCCACAGTCTAGCAAGGGGAGAAAAGCCATTCAAGAAGAGTGGGAGAGGTTCAACAATGCACTGATAGTTGTATCAAGCTGATAGAAAACAAAAACGGGAAAATACTCTTCTTTATACGGCGACTCTGACGAGCGAGCTGTGTAAAGTCGACTTGTGAGAGAATTGCTGCGCGGTTCCAGCTGGCCATCACAAGTTGCTTGGGAAAACGGTTATCCAAAGGCTGCGCCGGGGAGGCGGAGAACATTGCTGCTGGGGGAAATACTTGCCTTTTTTCTTTGGCTGAGGAGGCCAGTTTCAGTGGAAACTTCAAAAACTAATTTAAAAGATGTCTCTTTCGGTACCCCAAAACGGACTGAAGGGAGATAACGAGCCCGTTATCGAACTCTTTGTGAAGGTAAGCATTGCCAGATTCGCTCGAGTTAGCGTACCTACTTCTGCCTGCTGCGTTTATGGACAAGTGAGCCTATGTAGACAGCGGGAATGCGGAAAAATAACTATAACGAAACGAGACCGGGAAAGCCCATCATTTCATAACGGTTTTTGTTTTACTACTCTAATGTAGAGTTTGATGTGTCTATTTGGTGAAGCGCTAGGTTTTCCCAACTGTTCTGGATAACATAACGGTTTAAACAGCTATACACATAATGATGAGACATTTGGTTTGAACCCCACAACTAAACGGGGTGTGGAGAAGGGTGAAATATTTCTTGCATTATTAGCACACACTTGGAGACTGCTAGAACGCTGCCATGTGGACAAATGTCAGCCGTAAAGACTGGGCGGATACGCATCTAGCCCGAAGCTCAATCGAACCCAACATGATGGCTAATTATACAACAGAAGCTTTTTGGCGATGCGAATAGTTTAACGATACCATTGTCTGTTGATCTTTGCTTAGCCCAACGTGGATATTTTCTATTCTAGTAGCTACTGTTTCTTCCACTGCTGAAACAATGTTACCGAAGGCATTGGCAGGATATCCGTCCGGACAAGGACACTGTTGGGATTGTGCCTTCACTTCATTGCGCCTTTGTGTAAACGTGGTTCGATGCTGTCTTTGTTTTGGGTGGTTTGGATGAAATACTCTATAGGTAAAGTTGTGTTCACAAATACTGACCTAGATCATGTCTTTGTCCAGGCCGTTAGAACTGATCTGATGCTATTAGACAAAAGAATACAAAAATATTCCAAGCCTATATTAAATTATGTTGTGTAAGTCAAAGTAGCATGATTTAGTCAGGTACAGCTCGTTAAATCTTCGTGTCGTTTGAGGCGGGCACGTGTGGGCTTTTGTTGAATAGAATAATGGACAATTCTCTAGAAAACGTGTTGTCCAGGGGGCTTGATGCAGGCCCAATCACCAACAGCTCACCATTTGTGGTCTGCTGTTGCTTTCTTTCCAGGGGCCCATTTGCTTGGCAGAGCGGGAAAAACCTAGAGGGAAAAGAGGCAGTGGGTGGGACAGAGAGGGACATGAAGGGAGGAGGAGGAGAGGCTGTAAAAGAAGGGTTGGGGTGTGTGTAAGGGGGGCACTGCATTTCATTATGGGCCAAAAGAGAGGGGCACAACTTGGACTGGTCTCCCACAGCGGGTAACCATGCCTATTGTGGTGATGCAATCACAGAACCATGTAACATTCCTCTTGTCAACGTCAGTCAAGTAGAAGATGAATTGCTCACTGTCATCACTGGGTCCTCTGTGTCCTCGTCCTCTCCTCTCCACTGTTCACCCCTGAAAATGGGTTTAAAAATTAACGGCCAAGCTTGGCTGACACAGCAACAGTGTGAGCTGGGTAGCAGCAAGCAAACTCCCAACTGTTGATGTACTGTGTCACTTGCTGTTGGCCACCTCCAAACTGGAATGATGAATAGTGGTGGTCCATTTGAGTAGATTGCTATATGCCTTTCCTTCTGACATGAGCGCTTATTCTTTTAAAGTGCAAGTCATGAATCAGTGTTTGAGTGGCCAAAGGCAGGGGTTGTACCGTGCCAGATGCGGCCTGGCTGCTACCCAGCTGTGAAAGAGTGACTGAAGAGAATACAGTGCAGACAGACAGCTCCTAAGTAGGATGATGTCTATATTTGTCATTCCCTCATGTGACGTAGCAGTTTTTTTCATTAAGTAAAAGGTTTGGCAGTTTTTTTCAGCTGCATATTACTAATTACTTTACACGTTAATCCTTCCATTTGGTTTTTACGGTGACTCATGATTTTGCTCTGATGACAGATGTTCCAAACAGAGTTGGTGAGAGGGAGGGAGAGAAAGAAATGCAGTATACGTTATGTATGCAGTGTTACTGTTTTGCATTGATAATGTACTTTGAGTTTGGATATGATCAGCTGTCGTTGGCGGGTGAATGAACGGCAGAGCTGGGCAGTGGGTAGGGACAGCCCAGTACATCACCTCCTCACACAGAGCCGCCTGTCACTGCCAGTGGCAACTCAACTGACAGCACCTTGCATGTTCTGGATATTCATTGCACACACACTCGGTCTTAGCAGTGCATATGCCGTGTGTTTGTATTTGGCTGTGTACTCCGTGTGTGTGTGTGTGTGTGTGTGTGTGTGTGTGTGTGTGTTTGTCTCCTTTTCTTTGTGAGTGTGAGGTGTGAGAGAACTTTGAGAGGCTGAAAGTGGGCACTTTTTTGTCGTCGTCTCGACAACGTGTGATGACCAGTGTTTTTCCTCGCCTCCCCTTTCTCCCTGCCTGTGTTGTGTTGTGTTTGTTTGTGGCCGGCCTGGTCGGCCGGGCTTTGAGCTTGACGAGCGATTTGCATTATTGATGTTGCCAAGGCTGTCGTTCATCAACGCTTCCCGCTCGGCTACATCACACAGACGGCCACCTCTCTGGCACAATGAGGCTGGGCTGCATGTTGCCATGGATACCAAACAAACCACTGCTCCTGGAAGGGGCTGATAAACATATACACACACACACACACACACACACACACACACACACACACACACACACACACACACAGTCAGGCTACCACCTGAGGCTCTTGTCTGCAGTGTTGCACCATCACATCTATCTATCTATCCATTGACCGGCCAACCAACCGACTATCCCTGTCACACCTCCGTCCACACCTCTTCATGAACAAGTAATGCTCTCGGCCTTTGATAAGGTTTATGACGGGCAGAACCACAAGTGCCCCACCTAAGGAGGGCCCCAGTTATGGGTCTGGACTAGGCGTTAGCATGGGCGCATCCTATCAACAGTTTCGGTGTGTATGTTTGTGTTGATTGGACAAGCCACATGAATGATTTTCAACTGTTAACCTAATGGAAGTACTGAATGGATACTGTCTAGTGTACTTCCTCCCGCATCTTCATCTTCCAGACATGCAATGCACTGCACATTGCACATGAATGGACGATTGTCTGTGGGCTCTGCTCTCCAGACATGCTTCTGTCCATCTGTTATAATGATGGGTGGCTTTTAAGCGAAACTCATCTGAGTCCAGAGCAGAGTCCAACTTCGCCAGGCAGGCCGGCCAGCTACTGCCAGCCACTGCCCACTATGAAGCAGTCAGTGGCAGCCGTGTTTTTGTCTGCTTTCTTCATATTGCCATGGGGACAGGCCGTGTTGTGTTTGCTGCTGCTGCAGCGAGTGCTGGGCTGGGATGAGCTGAGCTCTGGCCTCTGCACTGAGGAGGGAGCAGGCAGGGAGGTTTTATTGATGGGAGCTGCTCATGCAGTCAGTCAGTCAGTTGCTCAGCCTGTTCAGCCTGCCAGCGGGCGAGCGAGCGAGTGAGCGAGAGACTCGCTGCATAAAAACCGGAGTGAACCCTTGGCACCCACGTGGCAGATTAATTATTGTTTACAAAGCGTTAGATCAGCTGGGGTGATAGCGAGGTTGACAACCTTGCATGTGTGCGCGTGCATGCATGTTCACTTTGATCGCTTTCAATTCTGAACCGTAATGCTGAGGCTGAAGACTCATTTCCACAGTCTACTGGCAAGATATTGCCTTTCATAATAATAATAAATAATAACTTCATTTTTATAGCACTTTTCATTAAACCCAAGCTCACTATACAAAAGGAGCTAAGGAATTGTGGAGAGGGGAGGAGGGAAGGGTTAGATCCCAGTGATGATGCACCTCACTCTATGAGGGGGGTTTGAAATCTACACTTGTCTCATCTTATGGTTCTCCATCATTCATCATGAACTCTTAGCCCTACATCTTAACCTCCAAGAAAGCTGCAGGAGGGCTCAGCAGGGTGCTCTGAAACAAAACATTTGACCGGTACAGAGACTTGTACGTACAGTATGGTGTTTCAGCTGTAGTTCCTCCAGCATGCAAGCCCAAACAAACAAAGCATTCCAGGTTTTATATTGCTGTGTGGCTGCTGTTATGTATGCAAAACCATAGGGTGCATCCCGTCCTTCCCCTCCCTGCTAGATAAGCCATTGAATGGAACTGGGTTGGGGAGTGAAATATCAGCTGGAGAGGGGTTAGCCGCCCCTCACAGAGGCAGACTGATAAGATATGAACACCGAGAGAAAGAAGGTGTGCGGCTGTAAATGCCAGCCTGGTTTCGGATACACCTGCATTTTAGTGTCGTACCCTTTTCGAATCACCCAGAAACCTCCAGGGCGTGGACCCAGCAGCAGTGCCTGACGTCGTACTGTACTCTGGCTCCCTCACAGCAAGATGACGGGGAAGGTTGACGACCTTGTTGCTACCCAAGAGGAAGCACTACTTCTAAGAAGAGCAGTGCTAGGCTCCCAGTTTCTCAGTACTGTCTGTGCCATGTTCCTGGAAAGAGAGAGAAACGGTGAATTACCAGGGGAATCATACATGGCGGCACTTTATCCTATGGTTCCTTTTATTAACACAATTAAGACGTGCATATTGGCATATTCTTAGAAACAAAGGCCAGTGTTTGCCAATGCAAACACAACCAAATGGCACTGTTGGCTGATCTAGCGTGCACTCATCTGTGCCATGCTGTTATCCTTCTGAGTCAGACTTCACTTTAGCCACATTTCTCTCTGCGAAAGAAAAATGTCTCCTCTGTGGTCCACTGAGGGAAAATGAGAGACTCCCCACTCTTGCACTCTTTCTCTCTCTGTGTGAAGCTGGCCAGGGTACAAATGAGGCATTTCTTGTAGGAAGGCTGACGGGAAATGACCCCTGGCTTAAATCAACAGGAGCACAGCCGAAAAGCGAATAGTTAAAAGATTTATGTACGTGAAAAATTGAGGGTGACTGTAAAAAAAAGGTTGCTGGCTGGCTGGTTTGGTTTTTATATTCACAAACTGTTTCTTATGGGGGAAAAATCCCTCCGTGATTTGGTTTGGGATTCCTCCTAATACACTATAACTTATGTAACTGGGTCTGTGATTATAGGCCAATTCACTGGGATGAGTCGTTTATCCTAATGCTAAATCTGTAAGAGACCCTAAGAGGATCAAGCTGGAATGGGCTTGTCATCAGATGCAGAATGCTTTTCTACGGCCGTCTGGCTTATATAGGCCTTCTGTTTTTTGAACTTTACGTTTTTTATCATGTGAAAATCCACTTGTTGGTCTTTTTTCCCTGTACTCTTGCCCAGCACCATAAAATACGCCACTAAAGGAGGGCTACAGAAATTCTTGAGACGACAGCAGTCTCTCAATCAGGGTCCGGAGCTTTTCATGTGATGATCCACCTCTGGGCTCACAAAGACAGACTGCACTCTTCCCGCTGTCACAATAGCTCAACGCATCCTTGATAGCAGGGCTGTCTTTACGAGCTGCCGAGACCATCCCCTCTGCTTTATGGTGATGGTGGTTGACCTTCATACTCATGACTTGTCACCTTTTCAGGGTTTACTGTGAGTCTTGGAATGCACCCATCAACACAGACGTTTTATAGCTATGCAGTGGTGAATAACAACATTGACTAGCCCTACCATAACCGTAGGACCTGTATTGGTATATTGTCAACGACGTGCATTAGAGAGGCGTGTTAGGGGCTTAATGAATCAGCACACGCGGTGGCTCAATATATTGATTCGCCTGACAAACACGCTTTTTATTGCTGTAACATCTATGTACTGCGGCGATGTGCACGTAATTACTTGGAGCTTACAGCCTCGTGCCTTTAGCATACTGCAACATGATCCGGCCCCACAGCACGACCCACTATTCTCCTGTTACCGTACCTGCAGGTTTGATAACTAAGAGGCACTGCGTAGTAGGGCTGCACGATTATGGAAAAAATCATGATCACGATTATTTTGGTCAAAATCATAATCACGATTATTAATCATGATTATTGATTTTTGCAGATTTAAAAAAAAATTATAACAAGATGAAATATAACCAAGAATAAATTACATACGGGATGAGCAAAATAAAATGAACTGTAATAATTATGTAAAGGCAATGGCATGAAACTTAAGTGGACAGATTTCTGGCCAGAAACACCAGCCTGTCAGTATGTTCTGGTTTCAAGGACGCTCTCAAAAGTAGGTCACTATTGCCATGATTAAATCACGATTAAAATCATGAGTTCGATTCCACTATGTTATCACGATTTTGATTATTTTTCGATTAATTGTGCAGCCCTACTGCGTAGGGCCGCTGACAGCTTCGGCCAGGCCCAGGACAAAGTCTTCTGAAGGGCATCCCCTCTCAACACATAGGGTGCATCCCAATATGTGACCTTGCCTCCTCCACTTGCCTCCTCCACTTGCTTCTCGTCATGATGACATCACTGACAACAGCATTATATTTCAATATCTTGCAAAAGCTCAATTGTAAAGTCTTTTTCTCATTTGCAATTGAGATGGTGAATGAAAAACAGTCCCTCAAAAGTTGTTTTAGCGAGGCTGACAGCTGGGAAACTTTATCGTTTTCTCCACGGAGGAGGGGCCAGGAGGCGGGACGAGGAGACAAGCACAAGTGGAGGAGGCAAGGACACATATTGGGATGCACCCATAGACTACATTGTAATGTGGACCAAACTCTGGGCCCACCCTGTTCCTGGGCCTGGGACAACTGGCCACTGTGTCCCCTCCTGTTGGCTTCCCAGGGCACAGGGCAGGTGAGCCCTCAGGGCATGTACTGTATAGTAACAACACACAGGTTAGAATGGCCCGGGACTTGACTCTACAATGACTATAATTGCGGGTATTGTTGCCATGATTGTCTGCAAACCTTATTGTCTGCCATAGAAACAAAAATTGCTCAGATGCTCTGATCAAATATAATAAAGCAAATGAAAAATTCACCAGATGGTCAGGCTTACTTTATTGTCCCTCCTGAAAATGACAAATGGCTTTTCATGAGCGATGTCTGTCTACAATTCTGGGCTTTCATCCCATCATTCAGTCATCATCTGTTGCGTCCTAATCAGTCAGCACATCATGCAGCCTTGCCCACCCATCTATCCTACTTCACTTCAAACAGATGCACGGCATGCAATGTTTGTGTCTCGCCACAAGTGTTCCACGCTACAGGCTTGTTACCTCCCTGTGTGTGTACGCCCATGGTATTGTGTTTAGTGCCAAGGGTGGCTGCCTTGGTCTAGACATCAGGCATCTCAGTGGGGGGCCTCAGCCATGTTTCTATTCGTGCTGCTGATTGCACGCCTCCTGAAAAGAAAAACAAAAAAAGAGAGTGAGCTTCTTCTCTTTCTGCAGGCTGGAGGAGTGTGAATGTTCTCGGCAGCCAACATTTTTGGCTGCGTCGTGTTTATGCTCTCAGTGTTTGTGTACATGACTTTTTGATCTGCTGTGTGTGTGTGTGTGTGTGTGTGTGTGTGTGTGTGTGTGTGTGTGTGTGTGTGTGTCCTTTTAAGGGATGAGGAAGTTGAGGAGTAATCCAGCATGTGATCCTTGCTCATTGGTCTAGGCTAGGGTTTACTGCAGCTAGAGCATCAGACATGAGGAGACACTATGGACTTCTCGTTCACTCCTTTCTTTTTTATTAAGTTAAGTTATTCACTGTAGTTGTAGGTCAGTTAATCTCTCTCGAAATTCTCTCGTTTTTTGCGGCTGTATGACAAAATGTTTTTATCTTGAACCTGAGGCAATTGTGCATTTTAATCATTGTTAGCGTTTAAGTGTTTCAGAAGCCAATCTTAAATGTTTTGCCAATATTTACCTTATGCAAACTCCCCTTTAGTTCTTACAGCAATGCCATCTGAAACTCTTGGTATTAAATCTTAGAAATGTTGCAGTATTTGCTCTGGATATCAAGACTGTACACAAGGCTCTCCAAGAACAATGAGCAGTAATCTTAATGTTTGTGCCTCCTCTGCTCAGGTTAAGCTTTCTTCGTCTAGGACTTCCTGGATGTGTTGCATGCCAGTTCAGAGGAAGTCATTACTAGACCACCATCCCTGCTGTGTAGTATGGCTGGGCGATATGGAAAAAAAAGCAATATCACGATATGGATTACTTTATATCACGATAACAATATACAGCTCCAGGCCTTTTTATTAGAATACCATGAAAAAGTTGATTTATTTCCATAATTCCATCAATAATGTTAAACTGTCATGGATTGTAGATTCATGGCCCAGTTTTTTTTAACTATTCCAATCATTAAATTGTTTATTTTTACACATTTTGGTCTTCCAGCTCAAAAAAACCATGAATTGGGGAATTCACATCATTAGAATATTGTAATAAAATCACAATTTTCTTCATCAAAATTTGTTTCACATCAGTGCACATCAAATCAGTTGAACTTTGGTACTTTCTACACAACATGCAATGTTCAATACTTGGTTAGGACTCTCTCTGTCTTAATATTATTATTAATAACGGCCATGAAGCGTTTAACATTGAAGTCAATCGCAGAAACAGTGCATGGGAGTAATGGAAGGCCAGATATCCTTGATGCTTTGCCGTCAGCTGTTTTTGTATAGCTGACCTGGTGTCCCACACTTCCCTCTTCAATATACCCGAAGATTTCCATGCCACGTTTTGGTGTTAACTCACCAGTTTAATTCTAACTCAACAGAAATTAAACCCCATTCATTTTCAATGGGGATTCATTTCTGGTTATTTAGAATTAAACTGGTGAGTTAGCGCCAAAACGTGGCATGGAAATCAACAGGGTATATTGAAGAGTGAAGTGTGGGGTACCAGGTCAACAAACAAGAACAGCTGACAGCAAAGCATCAAGGATATCTGGGCTTCCATAACTGCCATGCACTGTTTTTCCATTGACTTCAATGTTAAAACGCATCATGGCCATTATGAAGACAGAGAATGTCCTAACCAAGTATTGACCATTGCATGTTATGTAGAAAGTACCAAATTTCAACTGATATAATGTGACCCGAATTTTGATGAAGAAAAATGTGATTTTATAACAATATTCTAATAATGCGAATTCCCCAATTCATGGGTTTTTTGAGCTGGAAGGCCAACGTATATAAAAAGAAAAAAAATAATGTTTGCAATAGTTAAAAAACTGGGCCATGAATCTACAATCCATGACAGCTTAACATTATTGATGGAATTATGGAAATAAATCAACTTTTTCATGGTATTCTAATAAAAAGGCCTGGAGCTGTATATCACAATATAGCACAATTACTTTTCAGTTATTCTCTTTATTTGCTGTTTATTTTTTCATGTCGCAAAACAACCTTTCTTTAAAATGGATCTTTTTATTGTTATTTTTACAGTTACATGAACTTATAGTGTGTATTGTGACAACATGAAATGTAATTAAATGATAGTAATTTTATCAGTTGTATACAATTGAATATCACGATATAAACGATATAGGAGAAAGGTCACGATATACACTTTTATATCACGATAACGATATATATCGTCATATTGCCCAGCCCTGCTGTGTAGTATGGCATGTGCTTGGGGACCAGGATTAGACATTATGGAATTATATGGAAGATTTTTTTTCAATTCATTTATTTGTTTTAAGAAGTTTATGGAATGAATGTAGGCCTAGTCAGAGGTGTGGAATGGGTGAACACCGGCTTTAGTGAAATGATTATCCTTTTTGAAGGATGCTGACCACATTCTCCTCTAACTTTCCCCCCACTATTCAGAGGTGGCAATCCTGTGTTCAGAAAGTAGAAATCCCGACACATCATCCTCTATTGCAGGTGACTTATTGTAGCTGAGCTTTGAATTGTTATCCCAGGGCTGGTTAGATCAAATTTGCGGCAGGGTTTTTTAACTTTCTAAATCAGGGATTGACACCTCCGCCACTATTACAGTGCAAATCCAGGTCAATCTTCCTGTGACCCTCTCAGAGATTAAGACCTCCTACTCCTCTCTTCTCGGGCCACACTGCAGCCAGACATGGCTCTGTTGACCGTTGAATCAGATCTGTTTGTATCAGGTTAGCGTGCTAAGCTGCTCAAGCTGCCGAGGTCCAAAAGCCCTGAAAGAACAATTCACCGCCATTTCTACTGTATTCAGAAACTTGTTACCAAGATTATAATTAAGCTGTTATTACAGTGCACTTAAAGCTGATGTTGTTATTCAAAGCGACTTACAGATAATGCAGGGTATTAGTTAAATTCCCTGGAGCAATGTGGGGCTAGGTGCCTTGATCAAGGGCGCTCTAGCCATGGAGGGAGGTGTAGGGAGAGGTGAGGGTGGGATACAAACATGCAACCCTCTGATTTTGAAGACTAGCTCCTTAAAGTGAAACTGTAGAATTTCTGGAAATAAGCTCATTTCACACCTCTACTTCAGTTACATAATTGAGTTTTCCCTTTCTTCTGTTGTTTCGGCCATTGTCTTAGTCTAGTGATGGCACGCAGGTCGGTCTGTGTGGGAATGACGGCGTGTTGGAAACCACATGGGTGACGTGAGGCTGAGTCAGGGGTAGAGTCAGGGTGTGATGTTCTCAACCACGTCTCTCTCCATGGCTACATGCAGACTCACCACGTGCCTTCACACAGGCATCACGGCTGGCTGTCTCTTTGCCCTCTCTCTCTCTCTCTCTCTCTCTCTCTCTCTCTCTCTCTCTCTCTCTCTCTCTCTCTCTCTCTCTCTCTCTCTCTCTCT
This sequence comes from Engraulis encrasicolus, assembly GCF_034702125.1. Taxonomy (NCBI): domain Eukaryota; kingdom Metazoa; phylum Chordata; class Actinopteri; order Clupeiformes; family Engraulidae; genus Engraulis; species Engraulis encrasicolus. The sequence continues at coordinate 5,853,229 of NC_085875.1, read as the reverse complement.
CTCTCTCTCTCCCCCTCTATCTCCCTTCCATCTTCTTGTTCAACCATTCCACAAGCCCCAGTGCGTACACAAGCACACACTTCCACACTTTCACATCCCCCCCACCACCGCCCTCACCCCACATCCTTCTTCCCACACACACTTTCACTCTTTTTGTGTTTGCCATGACTGGACATTCCTCTGGTGGACTGGAGCAGTTGTGAAAGGAAGTCTGTGCTGTGCTGTGCAGTGACTGCTCTCCAGTTGCCGCCACCAGCTCCTTTTTGGGTAATGCTGTGGCCTGATCCTGATCTCCAACACCCACCCACCCACCATTCCCCCTTCTCTCTTTTCTCTCCTCTGAGAATGTCGAGTGCTGGGTAAAAGGCAGGCAAGGCTTGTCATGTTGCTAAATATAACCCTGATTCAGATTCTGAGGGTGGGGCACAGTGTTTTACCACCCGGCTGTTCCCCATGCATACTCAACAACTTCAACCCCTCCACCCACTTAACGCTGAAACACCAGGGCTTGTTCCGAGAGGCTGGAATCTCTCACCCTGACCTCCCTGGCACTAGCTGGTCGTCGAGGAAACGATTGTGAGGCAACCCGGGCCGGAGGGTTGGTGCCGTGCAACACAATACACCTCTTGTCCATCATGACTACCAGTCAGGAACGGAGAACAAGACTCCGAGCTTGTGGCATTGTGACTGGCTCACGCTGCCTAACGACCTCATGATCACATCAAACACGTACTCTCGAATCGCTCCCCCTTGCTAATCAGGCAGAGCTTCTTGGCCTCATCCTTACCGATGACTTCATCTCACACCACTCGTGGTGCCAAAGTTAGGAAAGAAAAGAAGGGACAGATGACGGAGATATTGCAAGACGTCTTGTAACATGCAGTGTTAGTGAGTGAGGCGTGAGATGGAATATGGGACTTTGTGCCTCGTTAACTTCTGAGGATGCAAGGATACGTTTTTTTTTTCTCTTCATGTTCTGTAAAGCACACTCACTGTCTCTACCATGTGTGGTCATGTGACTCTGCTCAGTTCAGTCAATGAAAGACAAAGGTCTGAAATTCTACTGTGCTGTCTTGTGATGAAATTGGTCCAGGGTTTCCCCCCAGCACTTTATTGCTAAGGCGGCCACCTTGAAAAGAAGCACCTACCACCTTGACTAGGTCATTTCTAAAGTTGCTTAACCAAAAATATATATACTTTTAAGAGTTTTCAGATCATATTTGAAATGAAACCGCACAGCACAGCATGTCCACTGGTGATTTGTCTCTGATGCTGACTAACGCCCCACCACCTTGACTAATACAAATTCTGTGGGAAGCGCTGTGGTCCTAACCTGATTCACATCATCTGGCTGCGTTCGGCTACGTCACGCGGGGGCGTTCCCATGCCTCACTACCCCATCTGAATAGCAGTGAGACCGCTGGAGTTGGAAAATGTGTACAGCCAATCATGAATCGCGGGTGGGATTTTGAATGGATGGGCGGAGTTATGGGCGGATGTGATGTAAAGCATTAGCGACAGCAGTGTAGTCTTCACTTCACAACAAACATGGCAGCGCGCTGTAGTACTAGTACTCAGTGCGCTGAAATGGATTCGGCTATTTCCACGGTATTGTCTTGTATTCCAAATGTTCAGTCATTGAAATACGAACAAATGACGGCGCTTAAGGCGTTTGTTGGCGGCGAGGATGTGTTTGCGTTTCTTCCGACCGGATTTGGCAAAAGTTTGAGCTGGCTCCACTGGTCGCTAAAGCCGCTGTGAGATGGACACTCCCAGACGTTCTATCCCACCCGATTATATTTCACGTGCTATTTCACGTGCTAAAGCAATGGGGAAAGTGCAGGATCCAATCTTTATTGTGGTGTTCCCCCTGGCTGCGTTAATGGAGGACCAAGTCAGAGAGGCTGGAAATCTAATGGGTCTAACGGCAATGGAACTGGGAGGAAGACATCCTTCAGGGACGTTGCCAGGCCAGCCGGTCTTCGGTAGCCCCGAGTCGTGGCTGAAGGACAAATGACTGACCATGCTATCCTCAGACCTCTACCAGAAGAATCTACTGGGCATCGTTGTCGATGAGGTTCACGTCACCTACAAATGGTAAGTTTAAGCATCTACTGTTGATGAACCTGATGCATTTTTTCCATTTATGAAGCACAGGCATGTGCATTGCGTTTGGTTGTGAGTTCACATTCTGGCCTTCTAGGTTTATCGTAGTTTACTTGTAGACTAATCTTAACTTGGACATGTATCGTCACAGTCTTGGTCATAACATTGTATTATGTCTCTGTTAGTTTCGTCATGTTTTCCCCCTGTGATGTTCAAAAAACTCCGTTAACTCTGCTGTACACATTGTCCGTGTAAATATTACATCCTTGTAAAATCAATGGTGTTGGTTCTCCCCTCCCCCAACTGTGCCCGATGCATACTGTAGTGTACAGACATTTGCTTTGCGTTTGTTTGTGACTGAGTTGACATTCTGGTCTTGAAAGATGACTCTGCAAACGTGTGAAATGGTTGATATCGTTTGCTGCCGTCTTTCATTGTATTTCGTGGTGTGTGAAACTGACATTCAAAGGGTTTCACTATGCTAAACAAGCTACCCAGTAGAATGGGTTGACCAGTTTGTGTGAGCTGCTTATGTTAAATTTGCCCATGTTCAATATCTGCTGTATTGTATAAACTGAGCTCTTCTCTGACCACTAGGAATGAAAGGCCTTCCTGCTCAGTTGGGAGAACGTCACAGCAAAGAAGGTGAGTCACTCTTGTAAATAAGTAGGCCTGCACCGATTGTCATTAGGAGGAAAAGTGTGGTTGTCTAGTATACCTGTTAACATCATGCACCATGTCTTTCAGACATGCCTGTCATGGCTTAAATGGCATCTGCAGTCACAGAAGATGGGACACAGAGAGCTGCTACATATGGAGAGAGTGCCATTCAACAGTGAGCCCACCCAACAGGACAGTTTGCACTAGGTTGGATCACAGCTTATTGAAGAAACATGAGAAGAGCATTAGTCCCTATATCTTTGATCTAACATATAATAGTACATAACCAACAACCTTCCTGTTTTCAAAGTGTTGCATGTGCAGGGAATCCCAGGTTATGTTGATTAAAAGGATGAGTATTTTGACAGTGAAACACCACAGCGTAGTAGCTGGCAGTGCTTTGCCGCAACCTCGTACATGCTGTTGTACAAATGTGTATGAATGACTGTTTTTGCATAGAAGAACTGTAAATAAAATTACACATTTGAAAACTGTTGCCATGTTTTTTTCTTTGAGCAGCAATGATTAAAAAAATGTAAAGAAGGAAGAAGTATTGTAGACTGTTTAGTGTTGAGCACAGTTTAATTTACTTCAAGTGACACAACATACCTTAACCTTTTTTATATGCATTCACAGAAAGGCAACAGAATCTTATGGGAAAAAAAGTTGCACTGGGTTATTTTATATACACTACTTACATACACAAATTATTGACATACATTATTACAGTACATGCATTTACTCCACCAATTTCATATTAGTCTTGGCGCTCTTTCAATTTAGCTTTGATCCTGCGCCACAGGTTACTGCTTTTGCGATTTATCAGAATGTCATAACTAGATGGGGGGGTGAAAACAACTCAGCCTCTCTGAAAATATCCTCTGTGTGACTAGCAACATAATGTGCTCCAGTGTGCATTTGTCTGTCTGTTCACCATGATTTTCTGCAGGAGTCCAATAGACATGCTGGTCCAATCTGCTGTTTGTTTCAGTGAGACCGGGACAACTATGTTCTAAAAATGACTTCAGATTGATGACTTCAAGTTGTTAAGGTGCTGTGGGCTAAGCGATGCGAAAGAGTGAAATTTACCTGCAGAATTACGAGCAGTGCGCTGTGGGCACACTGTGGCTAAAGGCCTTGTAAAAATATCAAATCTACAGTATAGTTATACGTCTCCCTCCTGGACTGCATGTGGAAAATGGCATTTGTTGACCACCCGGGCCACTACCGGATGTAGCCTGTTACTTTTTTTTTTCCCTCTTCAGAGCCCATGGTTATGTGGTCAGGTATGAAGCCGTCAGGGATATCTGTTGACACATTTAAAAAGATAGATAATGCAAAATGTGCAGTATGGTTAGCTTAGATGTAATCTTACAAAGCCAATATGTACAGACCGTCATGGCACCAGCTTTAACTGGGGTCATACATTTGTTGTAATGTAAATCTTTGTTCCAGAGGTACCTGACACTTAATGAAGCCCCTAGGTGCTCCATGGCTGCCACCAGGAAGAGAGCTGTTATGTTGTTCCTCACACCGTCTTCGTACCCATTGAATGCAGCATGTTTGGCCCTGCTTTGCATTTCTGCATCTGTGAGAAGGGGACTTGTTGTTAATGATGGTGATAGTTTGTAATAGAGTGCAAGCAGACACTTTTACACATCTCTGTCGTTGGACATGTGCGTAGGTTACAATCCCAGCGAGGTTATAAAGAAATCAAAGAAATAAAAGAATCAATAAATCAAATAAAAGTGAAACAATCATATTGCATGTGTGCCTACAGATAGCAATGTAAACAGTAAACCATTTAGATTAGCATAGAGGCTAAGAGGAAGATGCCCTGACGCCAATCATATCCAATAACAATATTGACATATGTATGGATGAACAATTGTCATATTGTGCTTGCGCACGACTTCAGAGCAACCATTGCATCAAGATTCAAGATGTTGACTTACCGTATGTACCTTGAGAACGCTGGGTTAAATTACAGCAGGCATTTCAGGCATGCGACAGGATTTTTCGGAGAAGTTTCACAAGTTTCGATCAAGTTCAGCTGGGCGCTGGTTTACCCTTTCCCGTAGGGAAGTTCTTCAAATATCCATGGGCGGTTGCAGATATTACCATTTGTCCTTAGATATCCCCTGCATATAGGGCAATGTTCGTTTATAGAAAGTTTACTCCGTTTACTTCCAGCCGCCGCCATGTTTGTTGTGATGAAAAGTCTTGCCTCCTGCGTGGTGTCGCTGTGAACTACGTCACGGATTGAGTCAACGGGAGTGGCTGAAATGGCGTGTCAGTCAAAATGACGGACAGATTCTTAATCCAATCACATGCAAGAGTTTTGAAAAAAATGGTTCATTTGGAAGAGCGTCGGTTGGGAGTAGGTCCCAGATGTATATGCGAAAGCATATCAGATGGTAGGAATCAGGTAACTGTGGTCCATAGGTGAGGATGAAACCCTGACTTGACCTACACAGGTTAGATCCCCCATACTCAAATAGCGGCCCGCGGGCCACTTGTGGCCCGCGAGGCATCTATTTGTGGCCCTCGAATAATTTTGAAAAATTAAAAAAAAAAAAAAAAAAAAAAAAAAAAATTTTTTTTTTTTTTGGTCCGATCGCGCTGCCGGCTCTTATTTTGAAATCGCGCCACAGACGCTAGGAAGATGCGTGCCGTGTCTCCGCCCCCTCAATCAGTTTCTCCCTGCAGGCTCCAAACAGAAGTGACTATGAGGGTGGCAGAGGCTGTTGTGAGGTAGACTACTGAAGGGAAGTACGGTAGAACTTGTAAATAAATTATTTACAAAGTTCTCTTTGCCTCGTTTTTGAAAGTAATGGTCCACATTTCATTGCATACAGTGTGTTAGGACTTCGAATTGGTTTAGCACTAGCTGTAGCTAGTTGCTAACACGAATGAAGGCAAATTGTGTTTGAGCTCTGCTGGCAGCTAACTAGGGGTAGCCTACTTAAAAACGAATTGCTTGATAAACTTTTTCACACTTTTAAACAGTCCCTAAATAGTTCGTTTGGAAAGCTAAGCCCCTCATAAGATTTCAAACAAAGTTATGAGCAACTTGATGATTTATTATTGGCTGTTGCATTTAATCAACATTGCATCAATGTGCCATTTTCTTGTTGGCAAAACCTGGTGTCCTCCTATCTATGTGTCCTCTTTGTTGGGTCCATTATTGCATCTGATTCTCATTATGCATGTGAGAGCTGCATAAACAAAGTCATAATAAGCAACATTTGTTTGAAAAGTGTTATCTTCAGGCTTATTGGTTTTCTCACTAAGAAATAAATGTTTATGAATGTAGTCTGCAAATATAGGCTAATCTTATGTCATTTAAAAAAGATAATCTTATGTCATTTTAAAAAAAATACTGAAGGGTGGGTGGCAATGACAGCAAGGCAGGCACCTCACCCCACAGTGCTCCAGAAAAATGCAGGCCCTTTATGAGAGAAATGTTCTCCCATCCTGTCACTGGAAACTAAATATCTGCTGTGGGTGTGAGTGCGTGTGTTTTGTGATTACAAAGGCCTTATCATTTTTTATTTTTTTAAAAATATTTTTTTTTGGTGGGGGTCGTGTCGTGTCAGCCCGGCCCGGCCCTTTATTGGGAGGAATTTTGAAAAACTGGCCCTCGGGGACTTTTAATTGAGTACCCCTGCGTTAGACTATGAAACTGAAACACTTGGTTTTAGACAGGTTTGGCTGTTGCAGCCCACCCATGTATCTTGTGCACTTAGGATACTATGTTTAAGTGCATAATTAATATGCTATACACACTGAAGTGCACAAGGGTCAAAGACGTCTTTGTCATTCAGTGTTGGGGACACTTTCCGCCGACTGTAACTGCAAAAAACATGATTTTTAAATTGTTTCAAGTGAATGGATGACTGCTGAGGCTTTCATGAATTCCCTGTAACAATAAAGAAATAAAGAGTCATGTTTTTACCGTTACAGTCAGCAGAAGGCATCCGTTACACTGAATGACAATGCCATTTTGCACGTCTTTGACCCACAAGTGCGCCATTTGAGACACAGCATTGTAGGCATGGTACGGTTTGCGTTGCAAACCGAGACCGTACGGTTTGCATGTCACGGAACGGGGTAGTGGGCAACCGCACGGTGCCCACGGTTTCAAAAAAAAATAAAAAATAGAGTGACCACCAGCGGACGACGCTATTAAAATCCTACTACTTTTACAAGCATAAAACACAAAGACTACGTAGGATATTGAGTGTGGAAAGACTGATTTCTATCAGCCAACTGAAAGACATAATGTAACAGCATGCGCCAGCTGACTAAGCTACAGTAGCCTACAAGCAAGTGCAGGTCGGTCAGCATCATCACCCTCTCCCCCCTCGCTCTCCACGTTAGCGCAAGTGACTGTTCCCAGCCTTTATGCTGACCATTTTAAATTAAATGAACATGAATTTACAAACAATGACAGATTAGCAGAACAAAGTAGACTATGATTTACGTTACAGTAGCCAGTGTAGGCTATATCCACGTGGCATTGAATGGGGATTCCGGACGGCAAAGTGCGAGATAATTGAACATAGGCCTATCCATCAGATTCACTGTGATCAACTGTAGGCCTAACTATATGTAGCTAGTTAAACTCTGATGGACGGAAGGGGACTTTGTGTTGTTGCCTAGTTAACATTGATGTTTAACACTATAACAAAAATAAAATGTGACTGTTTTAAAAGGCTCAGCTTCACAGGAGTTTTGTGAAACATTCTTGTGCATACACTTCTAAAAAAACGATCTTTTAAAATTATTTGTTACCTTAACTTTCACATTTTAACATAACAGAACCCTATCACTTGTTCACTTAAAATTGAATTTGACTTCTGATTTTACTTCTATGCTTCTCACGGCCGGCAGTTTCATTATAGGAAGCAACTGATTCATAAGCGCAAAACTCGCAGAAAGCGGTATCAAAATAAAAGTCTAATTCGTTCTCAGTGTGTCATTAACCAAAATAGTCATACTACACTGACCTAATGGTCCCATTACCTACAGGAGTGTAGCTGTTTTATTTTTACACGTCAAATGTGTTATAGCATGTAATATTTGAATATTTGTCAACTTAAAAGTTAGGACTTAGTTCTCCCTTTTTGTGAAATAAATGGAAGCATGTTAAAATCATTGATATCTTTCTTCTTTCAGTTGGGTTAAATGAAGTCAAATTCAACATACCCATGATAAGCTTACATTTTCATTCAAATTTTTATATAATACATTTTATAAAAAAAAAAAAAAAAAAACAGAACCGTACAAAACCGAAAACCGTGACCTTGAAACCGTGATATGGATCGAACCGTGATATTTGTGAACCGTACCACCCCTACAGCATTGCTGTCTTGGTCACAGATCACACCAGCAAGACGCGCACCAAATATTTGTCCTCTTTTGAACCCTGATATGTCACCCATAATGCTGTGTGCAACTGTGCATTGTAATATTTGGAGCAAAACTGTGCTCTTACCCTGCTTATTGAACTCTCACACTCTGCTCTTACTGGTGCAATGTGCAATTAAGATTGGCCACCATGCTGGTCCACTTTAGCCATGAAACTTCTCACTGTAGAATGACAGGTGTTTCAGTTTCACTGCCCAACCCCTGTAGGTATAAGGTGTGAGTTGCTAGCTCTGCACATAGTATCATCAGTGACAGGAATGAGGTGCAAGTCTTCATATGCTTTGCATTCCACTGAATTTGAAATTGTAATTATGTGTTCCTAATTCACTCAAGTTGAGGTGTGAGATGCCACATCTGACTTTGCAAATCATCGTGTCTTCATCTGTGACGGGGACAAGATGCAGTGTGAGTGTTCCTGGCGGGTGAATTGCTGATGATCCGAGCTGTGCACCCAGACAAGCTCCACAGCTCTCAGGAAGCAACAGCTTTGTGACTACTGCATGAGTCACCCAAAGTTTTTCAATATGGTGACCAATATAGATCATGCCATGTGCCACTAATAGAACAAAGTGGTGATCAAGTCCGGTCCTGTAAATGGGGCTGACTCTGCTTTGAACTCCATTCAGTCTCCTCTTGTCACATGGCTGCCATAGGATTGCAGCTTAGTTAGAACCTTGCGTCACATGGATTGCGGAAGAAAACTCCTTATGAACCATCTCTACCGTATCAATCGTCTCTGGTGTGAGATCCCAGATCTGCGCATGATCTCATCAATGACTAGAACGAGGTGCGAAGCCAGTCATTGAGTGTCCCTGGCGGATGAATGGGCCATGATGTTCCACAGCTGCTGTGCTGTACTGTGATGTGCACCCAGTGACCAGACCAGCTCTCCCGCTCTCAGGAAGGAACAGCTGTGTGACTACTGCGTGAGTCACCATCTCCATTGGTGGATAGATGTCTGGCTTTATAGAGGATACGATGCAGAGGGAAAAAAAGAAGAGTTAGGGTTGTGGAGAAGACATGAAGGGTTCATAGATCTGGACAAAACTCTAAACACTCTCGCCTCTACTCTACTCTCCCATTTACGGCAAAGGAAGCTTGTTTTAAAGATGCATTATTCAGTCGACAACCCATTTATGTCAGTGACTGTGTGTGTGTTAGGGGTGGTACGGTTCACAAATATCACGGTTCGATCCATATCACGGTTTCAAGGTCACGGTTTTCGGTTTTGTACGGTTCTGTTTTTTTGTTTTTCTGTTTTTTAATAAAATGTATTATATAAAAATTTGAATGAAAATGTAAGCTTATCATGGGTATGTTGAATTTGACTTCATTTAACCCAACTGAAAGAAGAAAGATATCAATGATTTTAACATGCTTCCATTTATTTCACAAAAAGGGAGAACTAAGTCCTAACTTTTAAGTTGACAAATATTCAAATATTACATGCTATAACACATTTGACGTGTAAAAATAAAACAGCTACACTCCTGTAGGTAATGGGACCATTAGGTCAGTGTAGTATGACTATTTTGGTTAATGACACACTGAGAACGAATTAGACTTTTATTTTGATACCGCTTTCTGCGAGTTTTGCGCTTATGAATCAGTTGCTTCCTATAATGAAACTGCCGGCCGTGAGAAGCATAGAAGTAAAATCAGAAGTCAAATTCAATTTTAAGTGAACAAGTGATAGGGTTCTGTTATGTTAAAATGTGAAAGTTAAGGTAACAAATAATTTTAAAAGATCGTTTTTTTAGAAGTGTATGCACAAGAATGTTTCACAAAACTCCTGTGAAGCTGAGCCTTTTAAAACAGTCACATTTTATTTTTGTTATAGTGTTAAACATCAATGTTAACTAGGCAACAACACAAAGTCCCCTTCCGTCCATCAGAGTTTAACTAGCTACATATAGTTAGGCCTACAGTTGATCACAGTGAATCTGATGGATAGGCCTATGTTCAATTATCTCGCACTTTGCCGTCCGGAATCCCCATTCAATGCCACGTGGATATAGCCTACACTGGCTACTGTAACGTAAATCATAGTCTACTTTGTTCTGCTAATCTGTCATTGTTTGTAAATTCATGTTCATTTAATTTAAAATGGTCAGCATAAAGGCTGGGAACAGTCACTTGCGCTAACGTGGAGAGCGAGGGGGGAGAGGGTGATGATGCTGACCGACCTGCACTTGCTTGTAGGCTACTGTAGCTTAGTCAGCTGGCGCATGCTGTTACATTATGTCTTTCAGTTGGCTGATAGAAATCAGTCTTTCCACACTCAATATCCTACGTAGTCTTTGTGTTTTATGCTTGTAAAAGTAGTAGGATTTTAATAGCGTCGTCCGCTGGTGGTCACTCTATTTTTTATTTTTTTTTGAAACCGTGGGCACCGTGCGGTTGCCCACTACCCCGTTCCGTGACATGCAAACCGTACGGTCTCGGTTTGCAACGCAAACCGTACCATGCCTAGTGTGTGTGTGTTCTTTCTTTTCTTCCCTTTTTGCTGTCTCAGGATATGACGTTGATCTCAGCAGTGCTTAATCTGCTCTCCTTTTTTTATTCGCCAATATATTTTTTTCCTCACTTGGCCTTGACATGGTGACCATATAAGGTACTGCAACTGAAAGTAATTGCTTAGCTTACGTATCGTGTGCTGCTGTTTTTTACTGCTTCTTTTTCTGATTCTTTTTTTGTTATCTTTTTTTCTTCTCTGAGTAATCATGACGTCTTTGTAACGGTAACGCACACAAAAAGAGCACTATGCTGTTTTTTGCTCCCTGTGTGTTTGCCCTACAAGAATGATCTCAGCTCTCTCTCTCTCTCTCTCTCTCTCTCTCTCTCTCTCTCTCTCTCTCTCTCTCTCTCTCTCTCTCTCTCCCTTGCCCTCAGCACACTCTCCTACGAAAGCTCTTCAGACTTCTTGAATACTTTAAGCTTTGTGAGGGGAAAAAAAAACTTGTTAATGGACAGTACAAGAGTGGTCTGGTCTGGTAAGCCCATTACTCTAGTGCTGGATTTACAGATGGACAAGAGACTTGAAGTCTTTCAGAAGGTATAATTTAGAGCAACTTTATTTACTCAGAAGTGTGTAAAAACTTGTACAGCCACTTCCTCTGACAATCTTCCCTTCCCATGAAAAAAAAAACACACAATGTTTGAGGAAAAGGGATAAAGGGTTGGGGGTGCAAGCAACACACTTTAAGTTCTCAAGGGACAGGTTAAAAGCTGCCCATTTAGAGACCGAAGCCCGCGCAAAAGCCTTACATTTAGCCCGCTAAGTGCTGCTTAAGTAGTAGCTGTCATCCATTGGGCCGTGACTGTGACTGTGTCTCTTCTCTCCTTTGTTACATTGGTGTTGCATCAGGCTCTGCAGTCATCCAGTCAGACGGTTTGTTGGTCGGCGTGTGTTCGCAGCTGTCTCAGAGGAAATGCTCTGCTCTCGTCTCGCCCCACAGGCCCATCCTCACTCCTCACTCCTCACCCAATCTAAACAGGCTCCAGCTCCAGCTCCAGCACTCGCTCTACTGTAGCGTTCTGCTCTGTTCTGCTCTGCCCCCGGCCAGAGACCAGGCTGCTCTCTACACACATTTCTGGAATAGTTTCTGGCCCCCTGACCCGGCGCCGGGGCCTCAGATGGAGGGGTAAAGGGGAGAGGAGAGGAAGAAAAGTCTTGTCTGTGTCTTTGTGAAGGAGGATGACTTGAGCGAAACTGTTGGGACTCTTAAAAAGTTTGGAAGGACTGAAGAGAGTGAGTGGCCTGCGTTTTTTGTCTTTCATTCTCTCTCTCTCATGTCTCACCCACCTTCCATCTCTTGTCATATGATTGTGAGTTCCCGATGTCACTGTTCTCTGTCTTTTTCGGAGACTGCTCTGTTGTACCGATACTTTGTTTCAATGTTATGCCGGCCCAGTGTTTACTCTGTCATTTCCTACCCCGTCGAAGTCATTTTGGCTTTCCGGTGGCCAATCGCCTGGCCTTATCTGGCCCGCTCCACCTAACACCACAGTAGATCTGCAGCCCACTGCCCACATCACAGCCCATAGCCGCCCACTGACCAACCTACCCTCGATCCCCACCCCCCAACTATTTCCTATCAGAGTCCTTTGAAATGTCCGCCCACCCGCACCCCCACTTTCCTCTCTCCTTGGCATCTCATCTCCTCCATTTCCTTCTTCCGTTACCCCCTCGCTGTTCCACCGCCAACGCTGCCTCAACGGCGGGCTCCAGAGACGCTGGGGTCTGCATGTACTGGTGTGTTGGAGTTAGGGATGGCACAAACCGCACCGAAAACCGAAATCGTACAATTCATACACATACCGAACCGAACCGTGCAATCCGTGGCAAACCGCAATTCATGTACTGCCCAAAAAAATCATCATTTTGTAACTGCAGTTATATAAATATTGATTAATATTCCCAGTGCACCATTTATCATGAACTAAAAAAAAGAACCGTAGAGAACCGGAAACCGTGACCTGACACCGTGATATGAACCGAACCGTGAATTTTGTGAACCGTACCACCCCTAGTTGGAGTGCTTGAGGGGTTGACCATGGGCTGCTTGGACGTTATCAGTTCCGCCCTTGACTGCCTCGTCTCGGCCTCTCTGTGGAGGGGAAAGTGGTCTGTGGTTCAGGGTCCCAGACGTTGGCCCATTACCCAGAGTGCCATTGTCTGAACAGCATGTCTGTCTGCCTCCCTAAACTGCAGGGTCCTGCTTTGTGCCCGACTAAATATAGCCAGGCCTGAGGGCACGCCGGCAGCAGGGAGCGGCCGTATCGCATCAGCCTACATGTGGAGGAGGAGAAGGATGACTGGGCTGTGTTATACAGTGATGCTGAGGCCTTTGTTTGGTGTGTCTGTCTGTCTGTCTGTCTGTCTGTCTGTCTGTCTGTCTGTCTGTCTGTCTGTGCGTGCCCGTCTGTCTGTCTGTCTGTGCGTGCCCGTCTGTCTGTCTGTGCGTGCCTGCGTCTGTGCGTGCCTGCGTCTGTGTGTGCCCGCCCGTATGTGTGCTTACTGGCACACATGCATATCTTTGTGGCCTTACTCCCGATCCTCTGCCCTCTTCCTCTTGTCTCCTTTTGAGATGCATTTGTCGGGGGACTGTCACAGTTGCATCCCGCCATTGCCATGGGAACTGTTCCAGTGTCCACATCAGACCAACACCCCAACACCCCCCCCCTCCTTACAGCTCCTTGTGATTAATGGAGTGTGAGTGTGTGTGTGTGAGGGAGAGAGAGAGGTCTTCACACACACAGACAGTGGCCACCTCATTATCACGCCTTCCCTCTTTAAAAATAGCCACCCTGAGATTCATATTTAATGTCATGTGCCTCTGACAGATCATGAACCGAGGCATTCAGTAAAAGGAGGAGCATTCGGAGCAGAGAGGAGACAGGAGAACTTTTTAAATCTCCAGCTTTTCCTCTCAGAGGGGAAGCCAGACGGACATGCAAGAAAGTGTTGTAAGGAAGGAGCTCTAACACTGTAAACAGCTTAGAGCGCCACGGGAGGCAGTAAGCCCAGCAAGCCTTGTCCACAGCAGCAGGGGGCTAGAGAGGGGGGATGGAGATGGAGAGAGAGAGGGAGCGAGAACATCAGGAAACAAAGCCCCTATTTAAACCCAGAGAAATGCAGACCCAGATGCCAAGTGTAATTGTGAAACAAAGCCATACAAATACATGCATGCATTGGCAAGGGCACGCCTCACCCTCCTTAATTGTCATTAATGGATCAGTTTACTCCATGCTGGAATTTTCTGTCAGTGAGACGCATTTTTCAAATCCTTTTCAGTTTCTGAGGAATGTTATAATTGTGTCGTTCAGGTACAGAAATCCATTTTTGTCTTGCTAAGTCATGCGGGGTGCTTCTGTCTGTGTGCGTGTGTTTGCGCACGTGCGCGTCGCTCTGCGGCCCATCTCTCTGTGGCTGTCGGAGCGCTGAGGAATGCTGATTTAATTAGTCTGAACTCCAACTCTGTTAATAGACTCTGTCCATGACTATACTGCAGGGTGACTCTCCCGAGACAAGCTCAGCTCACACATCGCAGCCACTTCAGCGGGGAGGAGAAGGGAGGGAGGAGGAGGAGGAGGAGGAGGAAGAGGGAGGAATGGAAGGTGGATTAGATGGGCCTTTTTGGAGGCAGATCACACCAGGTCCAAATTATTATGAGCGCATATTTGAGATACGACGGGAAAGGAATTCAAGATGGCGGCGAGCCCAGTCTGACATGCAGCCACCACCGAGACCTTCAGAGCTTGAATGTCGTCACCAGGTCATTTTGTTCTTGCAGCAGACATTCTTCCGCTGTGTGTCTCTCCCCATAATCCAGTGGTTCTCAACCTTTTATGAACAAATGCCCCCTTGGCCTCATCACAAGCCTCCCAACGCTCCCATTAGTATTAAAACATTTCATGGACTAATGTCCTCCAATGGCAACTAAGCACCACCCCCTATCAGCAGTATCCTTCTAAACGCCCCCCCTAGAGCTCCCCAACACCCCCTGGGGGGCTGTACTGCCCCCGTTGAGAAACAGCACCATAATCCATGATGGCTGGGTGCTAATGTGACTGTGTTAAGTGACTGGACAACAAGTTAAAACATTTCCAGACTTGCAGCGCACAAAAGGGCTTTGCGTCGTCATACTTTTACCTTAAATGTCTGAGGGTATTTCCATGTTGTTGGAGTGGTTGCAGAGTTACAGCTCATGTTTGTTTATTAAACATGGCAGCCTTACGTGGCAGCCTTCCATTTAGCCATGATCGGTTATTTAGTCCCTGTCTTGCGTAAGGTCTGACAATGAACAGGTCACTCATAGTGTAATCAGACCCTGAACCACTTCTTGAACAGTGTTTCAACTGACCACTTCCAGTCTGTGGGTTTCTTAGGGACAAAATAAATGATACTTAAACTCATGCACCACACACACCACAGTTGCCTTGCAATACTGTACACTGGCCAGTCCAAGTACAATCACTCCGTATTTGTATTTTATTGTACTTGGCCAGCTTCTTTTACTTAGACGGCTAACCCAAAATTGGGTGAAGCCATCAACAGTCGGTTAGAAGCCTGAAAGTGCAGATGTTTTAAGTACCGTATATGTACATGTATGTGCTGCATTCTGACAGTGCTTTTTGATCTGTGTTTTTGACTGTGGGCAGTGGGCCTAATGGGTTTGAAGTTTGAAATCTACCCACCAAGGTGCAAGTCTATGCATATGTCTTGTGAGCAGACTTTGTGTTCAGTAGTGTAATGAACTGAGAGAGCCTAATGGTGAAGTGAAGTAGCATAGCCCCCCTGGTGTGGTGCGCCAATGTTGCAGAGCTGACTCAGCCCTTTACCCCCCTGATCTGCTGGGAGGAAGGCAGCTGTGTATTTGCCCTTAAATCATTATGCACTTCCAACTTGTTCCGGCCTTAATTCATCAGAGCTTTCCGGTAGCTGCTTCCTGCTTTCTTCCTACAGCTTGTTTTTATTGTTTTTTATTGCTTCTCCTACCTAGCCCTGGCCACTGCCACCTTATTGTTGCTACCCCCTAACTGCTTGCTTATTGGTTGGCCTCTGGTTGTAGTGCATCCCTTCCTGACTATAATCTCAGCAAAAAAGGAGAGAAACAAGATCCAGGTGCAGTGGACAGGCTGAGATGGAGCCAGTTCAGGACATACGTGTGCAGACTGCGCACGCATGCGCAGGGCCGCTGACAGCTTTGGTCTGGGCCCGGGACAAATCTGAAAGGGCCCCCCCTCACCCAATACGTGCAATGTAATGAGGACCCAATTCTGGGGCCCCCTCCTCCCTGGGCCCTGGATACCTGACCCCTTTGTCTCCCCTTGTCTGCGTCCCTGCACACAGACACACACACACACGCACTCACACACACACACACACACACACGCACTCCAGCGGATTGTTTTTCAGCCATTCATTTTCTACCTGCTGCTCTGCTGCTCTGGGACAGCACCTTTGTTTCACCGAGCTGAAAAACACTGTAGCTTACACAACAACAACAGCAGCAGCAGCAGCAGCAGTGCTAGCAGCACCACATGGCACAGCACAGAAGGCTCAGACCTGTTCTAGAACCCATTCCAACACTACACTACCTGGGTCTGGGGCTTTCTGTGAGCATGGCTGTGTGTGTTTTTAAAAAAACACAAAAAAACAGCAACTGACAAGAATGGCATCAGTCAGTGAGGACTATTTGCTGTGTGTGTGTGTATAAAAAACAGACATAGACTGTTTTCTTCCTCACAAAAAAGGGGCCTGTCTGCACTTCAAAGATCATGTTGCCCACATCCGAAACTTTGATCCAGTTGCCTTGCTTGGTCTGATGCCTGCCGGCCCAGCAGCCTCTCTGAGCGAGGCGAGGCAAAGCGAGCCCATATCTCCTGTCCTGCCTGTCGCAGGGCCACCGCGAGGCGTTCCCTTACATCTGAGTGGGAATTAATAGCCACCATGGCCAGGGATGAAGGTCAGCTCAGCTCCTTGGGAGCGTTTGCCTGAGAGCTGGCCTTTCAAGCCAGTGTGAATGGAACACTGTTTCCAGGGACACTCAGGAACAAGAAGAGAGGCCTCGGAGCGGGGACGCTGTTGGCACCTAGGCTTTTTGTAGTGATGGTGGATGATGATGTGTTTCCAGGTTCAGGAAGTTAAGGCCATGTCACATTTGATTCAGCTGTTTTCCTGATCAGACTATCCTCATGAGTTAACACCTCATGGATGGCTAAGCCTAAATGGGCTTTTTTTGTGAAATCACAAGTGTTGAGTATACAAATGACAATATGGCAGGGATTCGTTTTGCTTTTTTGGAGCCAGCATTTCCACCTGGGCTATTATCTTCAGTGCCCCCCACTCCAGGTTCCTGTTTGTTTCTTGGGTGTTTTGTTTTTGCACAATTGTTTAGCACAGTTTTCTTGTGACCATTGGTGTGAAAACATTTAAAATGTCACAAACAGGAAATAATCTTCCTGCAGCCCTTATAGAGAACAAGTAAAATGGTTTGCTGTGTCACATCACAAACAAGTGATTTATATTGCCTGCGACTTCCACATTTGAGGTGGTGTGGCAAAGTAAAATTACACGTTTCGGTAGACTCAGTGTTCCATCTTCCAGCGTTGCTTCCCAGCCACGCCCACAGTTATTACAGCAATTCCTGTTGAATTAAGGAGAGGAAGTTGCTTTGTAACGTTTTGGAATATGTAGTCTCTGGCGCATCTAATAATTTCATTGCAACTTCATTTCATTACTCTGTAGTCTTGCATGCATCATGACAATAAAGTTGAATGTAATCCAGGGCTGGGTTCAAAAGATCGAATCGCGATCCAATATCGATTCACGTTCGGAAGAGGCAATATCGATTCACAACTTTGTGGATCGATCTTTTGTTGATCATTATGGGCGCTATTTTCTCAATCACATCCTGTAGCTCTCTTCCACAGTTTCCCACATACCAAGGTATGTCATGTTTGTGTGGGCATCAAACGCTGAGATATTTAGGTTTTTATTGTCGGTCTTAGAATTCTAGGAATAAATGGGTTAAAGTGACAACCCACCAATACAAAAGATCGATATCAAATTGAATCGAATCGGATCGTGGATCGAATCGGATCGCAACCTTCGGGATCGGAATCGAATCGATCCAGCAAATTTGGATCGATTCCCAGCCCTAATGTAATCTAATCTCTATTTTGTTTCATATCTCTCTCCTGGCTTTGGTCGTGGCTGAAACGGCTAAGGCACTGTACTTTTCCACCTGGGACTCGGATTCGATTCCGGCCTGAGGTCGTTTCCCAATCCTACCCTGTCTGTCCCACTCGCTTCCTGTCAACATCTCACATGGTCCTGTCCATTAAAGACAAAAAATAAATGAATAAATAAATATCTTCTCTTTTCCTTCTCAGGCGGGCAGCGATGGCGAGAGCATTGGCAACTGTCCGTTCTCCCAGCGCCTCTTCATGATCCTGTGGCTGAAGGGAGTGGTCTTCAACGTCACCACGGTGGACCTCAAGAGGTGAGAGATCTCTCTTCGGGTGTCTTCATCACTACATATGACACGCCACACCAAACCTACACTGTTACATTGACCCACCCTCACACCACAAACACTTAGGGATGGCACTTTTTTTGAAAACCGATTTGAGTATGAGTACCCATACCGATGTGCCTTTAACCCCCAACATACAATGAAAATAAATGCACAGGCTTGTTTTTTTCCACATGTGATATTTGTTTTACTTTCCATTTCTATGTAGATTTAAATGTTAATAAATGTATGAGGCAGTAGTTTTTTTCCCATGCTGCTTTCAAGTCAATGAAACACGATGAGATGTTGCATTGATTCTTGTAATGGCAGTATCAGTGCCTGGTGTCAGTAAGTGTGTGACGAGTATGAGTACAATAAGGAAGTATCAGAATTGGAGTATCACTACATCAAATCTGCACTCTTGTCACCTTCAAAATGCACCACACTAGAACAGGTGAGTGATCTCTCTCTTGGTGTCTTCCTTTGCACATACAGTACATCAAACCCACACCATAAGCCATGCTCACACCACATACACTACCAAATCTGCTCTCACTGGGCACCTTCGAAACTACTTGAACTACTTGAAGAGGTGCGCTATCTCTCTCCTGGTGTCTTCCTCTCAACATCCCACAACAAACCCATACGGTTACATTGGCCCACCCGCACAACACGGCAAATACGCACTCACAGTGCACGTTCAAAACACAACACACTATGTAGACCTGCACCATGGTATTGTCTAGGACTGTAATGATACACTCACCTGACGATTCGGCTTATGTCACCATTTTTTACATATGATTCCAGACACCCCACAATATTTTAAAATCTATGAGAACTAGAATAGTTTATAGGTAGAATAGATTACAAGTGGCTATTAATAATATAAAAAGTGTACAAAATAATAATCATGATGATTTGGAGCACAATCACATCATATGTGTTTGTTTTTTGAACTAAAATGTAACAAAACTTTGAAAGGACGTATCAGGGTTCTTCCTCCTTGGCAGAAGGAGACTCTGTGTATCGTGATTTCTCCGTTCGATACAATATCGTTACAGCCCTAGTATTGTCTTAACTTACACATTACACTTCCACATTATACTCTAAATATGCACTCTCTCACCCTCCCAACATGCCGTTCTTCTGTACATGCTGCACCATCCCAAAGTAACGACACCCTACTGTTGCATCTCCCCACCTTCACATTACACCACACTAAACTAGCACCTTCTGACATATACACACCCACCCCACCAAACCAACAGCCTCTACCATACCAACCCACGTCATCGCCTCGCCACTCGTTTCTTCACCTCCCTGAGCCCAAAGCAGCAGACTGACTAAACTTTCGCCCAGTTCTCTAAATATCTCAAGGTTTTCCCAGCTGCAGGAATTCTCCCCATCTCCCTCCCTCCCTCCTCCTCATCCTCTTTTCTTCACTCCTCCTCCTCCTCCTCCTCCTCCTCCTCCTCCTCCTCCTCGTCAGTGAGCACTTCCTGCTGCAGCTGTGCCAGCCCCTCCCCACTGCTCTGATTGGCTGAGAGCCCCTCCAAGGCCTTTTGGATCAAGCCCACCTCAAACCGCTCTACTACCGCTGGAAGTGCTCATCTGCTTTTCCCATGACCCTCTAATCCCACGGTTGAGAAAATAAACAGGTTTGCTGGGTACAGGATGGGGAAGGGACAAACATAAACACGACACATTTTGAATATGGATTTGTATTTAAAGTGACTTTCTTTCTACTGAAAGTCTCCCAAGATGGAATTGCTGGATAAAATGTCAGTGAAACAGTTTGAACTCACTCTGCCCAAAATCCTTTTATTGCTCGGTTTCTCCGCGTGGCCCTTAACCAGCTATTAAGATTCCCTGCTGATGCGTCATGTAAATGCTCTCTGCCTCTCCGCTTTTCTCCTCCTCCTCCTCCTCCCCACTTCTAAAGCCTGAAGCTGGCAGTCATTTTAAGATGATTTTCAAATGGTTACTTTTACACAAGGGGGTTACCATAGCATAAAAAAATAAACTGAATAAAAGAGAACAAAGTCACAAACCGATGTACTGTATTACTGAGAATCCCTAAAAGCCCCGAGCTAAATTCACTAATGACTAATGAATGTAATGAGATGTAAAGACTATTGGAGCATTGAATGTAAGGTTAGGAGTTGTCACAAGAATGTGACCGCGTGGCTCCTTTTAGTCAGCACTTGGACGAGGTCACCAGTGGAACTAAAGGAATGCCAAGAGGGTTTTTTGAAAAAAGACGGTTCCCTCCTCCCTCAGCCTAAGAGCTCGTCTTCTGTTTCTCCTCTCAAGCATCTCTTTGTTCTTCTGGACCCTACAGTTGGCACATACAGATCAGCCCGTTTCCCGTTCTGCAAGCCGCTGTTTCATTCCACGCAAGATCTTCTTCCACCACCACCATCGCTAGCTGAAATATGTCTGACAAAAGCCACAGTGTTCAGTTGAGTGCCAGCGTATTGGCACGAAAGGCAAAGGGAAACCAGGGACTGTGTTGCCCTCTAAAGCTTCATAATGGATATCACCTGCCTTGCACAGGCTTGGAACGCAGATGAGATATAAAAAAAGAACAGAATGCAAGTGAAGTAAAGGCTCATATGTTCAATATTTTAACCAAGATGAATCATACCATGTGTCACCAATGCATCAAAGTGGAATCAAGTCTGGTCCCCTAAATGGTTGTGACTTTCCATTGAACTCAATTGATTTATCTAGACTTCTAAAGGGGTATAGCTGCTATAGGATTGCAGCTTAGAACCTTACGTCACATGGATTCCGGAAGAAACTCCTTATAAACGGTCTCTACCTTATCAATCATCTTTATTGCAGTACTTATTCGTTTGGATACCTTCATCGAAGTATTACTACACATTCACTACCCTTATTGCATAGCATCTGGTTGATGCTTTCATTCAGAATGACTGCCAACGGAGGACATGAACAACCTGGGAGAAGATGGAATGCACATGCATAGCCGTTATTACAGTTGAGTGGGGATGGTTTGTCATGGGGGACTCTTTCTTGGAAGAGGAGAGTCCTCATATGCTCCTTACGTATTGCATGGTATCACTTTTTAAAATGGTGTGGACACACTATCTGTCCTCAACTGGCTTGAGTTGACACTGAAAACCGGCTAATAAATTAACTACTGTGTGTAATGGGTGATCCATGAACAGTGTGTTGTGCACATCTTTTTGCAGATGTGTGTGTGAATGGTGAAGAGTTGCCCTTGCCTGTTTTATGTGAGCTTTGTCCATGAGGGTTTTGTTAACTCAGCATGAGTTTCTGCAGTCTTTGGCCCCTCAAGGGGACCGACTGGTAATAATTGGTCCCATGTCCTGCTCATGCTCTAACCCGCATCTCCCTCCTTGGGTGGTGTGTGGGTGGGTGTGGTAAGGGTGTTGTGGTGCGGTGGGTTGCCTGCTTCCTGTGGCCATGCCAAAGTGTTGAGTTCACTTCCTGTTGTTCGCCCCAACAGCATTTAAAAGTTGGTACAATCATTTTGTTCCAGACGGGACTGTTTGACGGACGTCAGATCTCTCTCTTTTGTATTTGGCAACCCGTGGAGTTTTTTAATTTAGGAAGTGTGCATGGCCAACACAAACAGCCCTCTCGCTCGCTCTCAGGACACAGAGTTCGTTTACTTCCACAAACGTTTAACAACATTCCCTAATTTGCTTGTCACGCTCTTGTGTAGATCTAAGGCTACCGTCAGCTAAAGGAGAATTCCTGGAGGATGCCATTTGGAGTAGTACATCATTGGGCTGGGTGATATGGAAAAAAAACAATATCACGATATGGATTACTTTATATCACGATATCAACGATATATATCACGATATAGCACAATTACATACGTTTTCAGTTATTCTATTTATTTGCTCTTTTTTTTTCATGTCGCAAAGCAACCTTTCTTTCAAATGGATCTTTTTATTCTTATTTTTACAGTTACATTAATTTATAGTGTGTATTGTGACAACATGAAATGTAATTAAATGATATTCAATTGTATAAAATTGATAAAATTACTATCACGATATAAACGATATAGGAGAAAGGTCACGATATACACTTTTATATCACGATAACGATATATATCGTCATATTGCCCAGCCCTAGTACATCATGAGGATTTTGAGAAAACATCTTAACAAAGCTTGTCCCCATTAGAATGGCCAGGACCTGTGAAGGAGCTGAACCCGGCAGTGTTAGTTAGGTACTGTCAAGGGTAGCGTGAGCAATACAACTGTAGTAATGTTGAAATGAGTAGGAAATGAATTCTCCTTTTAATTGGTCTTATTTATCTTCGGAATGGGATTATAGCACTGCCCATTAGCATCTGCATCTATGAAGATAAACCGTTCAGTTTTTTTTTTGGTCCCTATAGTCGCTAGCATGGGAGCTGGGTGAGAGGAGCTGTGTTGTGTTGTGTTGTGTTGTGTTGTGTTGTGTTGTGTTGTGTGGAAGGGCCTTTCATCGTGCTGTCATTGTGCCGGGGAGAGCACAGTGCAGCCATCTCTAGCCACTGTGAGACATCTGGAACAGCATGTCCACATTTAGAGTCCTGGGGGCCTGGATGGAACAAACACACTTGCACTCTGTCACCCCCTGGCAAATCAACATGCAAGCTTGTCTGTCTGTCTGTCTGTGTCTCGCTCTCGCTCTCTCTCTCTCTCTCTCTCTCTCTCTCTCTCTCTCTCTCTCTCTCTCTCTCTCTCTCTCTCTCTCTCTCTCTCTCTCTCTCTCTCTCTCTCTCTCTCTCATGTATGTGTCCACCCTCCAGATAGAAAACGTTGTCTCTTTTTCTTTCTGTCTCTTTCATCCTTTGACAAACGCATGGGTACACAAACACACGCACAAATACTCTGTTTCTCTCCCCCTGACAAAATGGACTGTGCATACAGTATGTACATTACGCACAAACACACTCGTATGTTGAAAGAGCACAGGTGTCTGTGAGTGTGTGTGTTTAGAGCTGGCTTGAGCGGTCTGGGGGGGCCTGGAAAGCTCCAGTGTGCCAATGAGGCGTTATTGTTCAGCATAGGGGGCCCTGCTCCGACTCAGCCAGCCCATGCAATAAACACAGGAGTGATAATGAACAAACAAACACATGAAAATGAATACATTCTCTTTTGGCAAATTGCTTGTCGCTTTATTAAATCGTTAACCATGTTTTTGTGCATGAGTTGGAATTCTCATCAGTTACCAACAGTGCAGTGATCGGACCATGGAAATATGCTGATTTGTTGAAGATTGTGCCTTCAATTAGAGTTTCCATAAATCATTCTTCACATGATTTCCCGATGGAAATTTCAGGGAAGTGGAAAATGACTGAGCACCAAGCTTTTGCTGGTGCACTCCACACAGCGTGCACTGCAGTCAGATTTTATGGAGTGTAGCCTTGCATGCAATATACTGTATGTTGGAAGTAACCCTGTTCTGTTCTGCGTTGTGCTTGCTCTTCCGCAGGAAACCAGCAGACCTGCAGAACCTGGCACCCGGCACCCACCCGCCCTTCATCACCTTCAACGGGGAGGTCAAGACGGACGTCAACAAGATCGAGGAGTTCCTGGAAGATGTCCTCAGCCCCCCCAAGTGAGTTCAGTGTTTCCCACAGACAGGGTTGCCAGATGAGGCTGATTATTTCCAGCTCAAAAAATGCTCAAAACCCGCCTGGAAGCACTAAATCCCGCCCAATTCTATTGACTTCTATGGACAAAAATGTGACTTTTTTTTCTCCAAAATCCATTTTTTCCCGCCGACGGCCATCCTAAGCAGCCCAGTTGGGCGGGAAACCGCCCAATCTGGCAACACTGCCCACAGACCAAGTAGCAGGGCGTGGCCTAATGGTTAGGGCAGATGTTCTTAAGATCAGAGGGTTGAAGGTTCGAATCCGACCCATACCTCTCCCCACACCTCCATCCATGGCTGAAGCGTCCTTGAGCAAGGCACCTAATCCCAATTGCTCCGGGGACTGTAACCAATACCTTGTAAATAATCGTACGTCCCTTTGGATAAAACATTGGGGTGGGACAGTGGGGATGTATGATTGATTGACTATTCCAACTCGGCAAACAATGACAGACACATAACTGAAATGTCAAAATTGACACTGTCTACTTTCTAGGTTTTTTCACACAGGTCTTATTAAGGACTCATACCGGGCTGGAAAATCAGCAGAATTGTGAAGATGCAATATTGAAAAATTCATTTGTCGTGTTGAGTGCAGTTGGGAGATATGATGTAATTCATAATTATGACACTGTCTATCTAAATTTGTTACTAAATGTGTCTTCTGTGGGGGCCCAGAGCAACCTGTAGCCTAGGGCCTAGCCCATCTTAATCCGGCTCTGGACGCATCCCACCCAAACGTCACAATTGGTTTGTTCTGCGGAAGACCCCCCCTTAGGGTGTGTACCTTTGAAAGATCTCATGAGGGTTGTTTCATGCACCAAAATGTCACTACTAACATGCTGGCTATGCACTGGTCTTAAATAGAAAAACTACCAGTATCACAAAAAGGCATTGGTGTTTTTTTTATATTGCTATGTTTCTGTTCCCTCCCTGGGTTGAAGAAATATAGCCATAAAAGTTCCAGAATCAGAAAATAGCAGAGTTTTTAATACTGGTCGTTGTTTGTGTTCTTGTGCTATGTTCCTGTTTTAGGTATGCCAAACTGGGTGCCCGCCATCCTGAGTCCAACACAGCAGGCATGGACATCTTTGCCAAATTTTCAGCCTTCATCAAAAACTCCAAACCTGATGCCAATGAAGGTGAGTGTTGTCGAACAAGTGAGGCCTAAAAAGTGATGCCTTTTTCTTCTAGCTGCTCTTCAACTTTCTCTTTGCTTCAACAACACCCAGGTTACTTGTGGCATATGCCTACACTAGTCACAGTACGTAAATAGATTGATTGGATTCCATAGATTGTGCCGTGATGTCACTGAGAGAATCAAGAAGAGTGGTGGTTGAGACACAGAGATGGATGACCGAGGCAATTTTCCTGAGTGGTTTTATCACGCCATATATTCGCTGTGTCCCCTCATTGCTGCCAGTGGCCTTTTAGAGCTCCTACCCTCTGCTTGCCCTCTTCCACCTGGCTATCTGTTCCCTTGGCACGCACTGTTGTGACCCAGCTCTACGCATGTTTACACACCCAAATTACCCCAATTAGCATGCATATGTCATGTTTGCACAATAAAGACAAAAATACTCGTGTATAAAACTGTGATCGATAATTGTCAGCTAAGCTTATCTTGGAAAATAAAAGCCGCCCAGCCTGTGTGCCCTCTCGTAAGCTGGGTTTGTTGACGACGACAGCAATGGGTTCTGCTAGCCTGCGACTGTCCGCATTTAGCCTGGCACAGTGAAAGTAAACAGTGAGGGCAAACATAGTTCTGCTGCTTCACTTTATACGGAATGACAGATAAGGCCAAGCTTGTGTACACAAAGCCGGGCCAACGCACATCTTTTAACACGCCACAGGGAGCGGAGGAACCCTACGGAGCGTCTGTATTACGCAGTACATACACACAATACATCTTTGTCTTCCCAAAGACACAGAGGTCTCTGACCTACACTTTTTGAAGACAAGAGTACATGCTCAAGACATGTTGAACAAGGTGGTTTAGTCAAGTAAAGACTGGTGCTGCCCCCTTGTGGAATGAAGTGGAACAGTTTGAATGGGCTTCTGAATCTTCACTGTATAGTTTACCTCACCTTTGGGGCATGTGGACTTGCAGGTAGACAGTCAAGTACTTGTTTGTTTGTTTGTTTGTTTGTTTGTTTGCTTGCAATCAAGTAGAATAATTTAAACTGCCTCTATTTCTGATGGTGTTTATTTTACCTCACAATTGGTCCCTAAATGTACATCACTGCAGTTGGCATAGAACCATCAAAAATAAGAAGAATACAGCAATAGTAAATGTATTTAAGCACCTTTCAAAATTCCCAAGTATACTGAAGCATGCATTGTATAGTGAAACAGGCTTCATTGCAGGCTCTGAACATGGAACCACCAAATACAATGAACTTTTGCTGAAAGTGTGTCGTTTGTGTCTGTGGTGTGGTCATTCATGGGAATATTCCAAGAACCAGTGGT
The DNA here is from genome assembly GCF_034702125.1 of Engraulis encrasicolus. Classification (NCBI taxonomy): domain Eukaryota; kingdom Metazoa; phylum Chordata; class Actinopteri; order Clupeiformes; family Engraulidae; genus Engraulis; species Engraulis encrasicolus. Next base: position 5,826,887 of record NC_085875.1, on the reverse strand, counting down.
AAACCAGGTTAAATTAACCCTTAGGTAGTGGGACAGGTGTCATTTAGTTAAGAAAATGGGGACTCCAAGCTCTTCTATTACCAGTTTAACTGGGCTTCTTGGAATAGTCCCAGGTATTTAGCAAAGGAGCAAATACAACAGGGGTATTTTTTCAAAGTGTATTGTTTTCATCTGGTGTGATGCTGCAGGTCTTGAGCCTAGAAGCAAACGGAACCTCTTGAATTGGCTTTTTTCCCCCCTAAAAGTGTATTGTTTGTTTCTGTCTGCGGTACAGGTCTTGAGCATGGAAACAAGCACAGCAACTTTGCATTGCATTTTTTTTGCTTAATACATATTATTCATTTCTGTGTGTGTGCTGTGGTGTGGGTGCTGCAGGTCTTGAGCGCGGCCTGTTGAAGACGTTGCAGAAGCTGGACGAGTACCTGCGCTCTCCGCTGCCCGACGAGATCGACCACAACAGCATGGAGGACGTCAAGGTGTCCAGCCGCAAGTTCCTGGACGGAGACGACATGACCCTGGCCGACTGCAACCTCCTGCCCAAGCTCCACATCGTTAAGGTACGCCGCACGGCACGCAGTGGAGGGGGATTGCATCATGTTTGTCATTGTGTGAGAAAGCCATTCGATTTCATTTTTTAGCTTATGAAAGGGTTTAGTTTTATGTTAAACCCATTGATGCCTAAAATACCTGCCAAAAAAATGCCTGCTGAATGCCTAAGCCCTTGTTGGGAAAGTTGCCCCTCAGCCTATAAAAAGCCAATACCTCAGCCTCTGATGCACATAAAAACAAGAAATAAGTTGCATTTAAAACCCAAAGACCCTCATCTTGCATTATAATCTGTTCATTCAGCTGTAACTTACCCACATTTTTATTAAAAAAGAAAAAATCTCAAGAGCCTGAATGCAGCGTATATGTCGCTCCAGGCACCAAAGGTCAAACAACATATACGAGTCATCAGGCTAAAATGGGTTAAATGAACTTTGATATACAAATTGAACTTGTTTAAGACCTTGTGCACAAGGCTTCAGTAATACAGGTTTCCAAACTCCAAAATCTACATTTCATATTATATCATGTATTATGCCTAGACTTCAAATTGATCGATACCGGTACTGTCTTGTTAATTTATTTGCATGATCAATGTGTGTGTGCGTGCGTGCGTTCGTGTGTGTGTGCGTACGTGCGTGCGTGCGTGGTGAATTGTCGTCATGTTTAATCATCACATTTGAAGTGTACGGATTTCCTTTCTACACCCTGCAGGTTGTGGCCAAGAAGTACCGAGGCTTTGAGATGCCCAAGGAGATGACGGGCATCTGGGGTTACCTGGGCAACGCCTACTCGCGCGAGGAGTTCACCAACACCTGCCCCAGCGACAAAGAAATCGAGATAGCCTACGGCGACGTGGCCAAGAGGCTGGTCAAATAAGCCCCGTCCTCCTGCCTTACCTTCCCCTGCCCTCCCACTCACCCCACCCACAGCACTGGGACTGGTCATTGATTACACAAGAAAGAAAGAAAAAAAACTATGGACTCCTTTTTTTTCTTCTGTCTCTATTTAGAGCAAACCCAATGCATGATTTATTTTTCCTTTATTTTTTTATTATTTTATTTTATTTACATTTTTCTCCCTTTGCAACCCTTACGTTGTCAGCACCACTCTCTCTCTATATATATATATATATATATTTCTCCCTAAGGCTCTTGATATATTGATCTATTTCACTGATTGAGTTATGTTCCTTTTTTATTATGATGATGTGGGAAGTAGTGAAAGGTAAGAAAAACAAAGTGTCGAGACAGGTGGGAATGTAACCAGCTGTCATGCAGCAGAGCTTTACGTATACACTCGCCTTCATCTGTAGCACTTCAGAATGAAGTGACTTCCACGCTTCTCGAAATGCCGACTCATTCTAGATGAGCTTATGGCAGTTTAGGAGATTTCTTTTTGTTTTGTTTTTGTTCTTCGAAGGCTTACAGAGTTTTAAAACACAAAAGTGAGGGGGAAAAAATTAGAAGAATTGAACGCTCTTTATTTTTCAGCTGAGTAAGTTTAAACAGTGTTGTAAGCTCCAGTGTTTTTTTGCTGAAGGTTGTTTGCGAGCAGTGCAGTGGCTGTTTTTTGTGAAATGTTAACGGTTTAGCAGTTTTTTACAGTTAGAAAGGACCGGAACATACCTTTTATGACCAAGGCCCCATTCTCAGGTAGACTAAAACTGAAACGGATAAGGTGACCTTGTGGTTATTGTTTGTTTTTGTTTGTTCATTTGTTTGTGTGCGAGTACTGTTTTACAGTGTCCACAGTCCTCTCTCCTCCCCCTAAGTCTTTTTGGAGTATAATTGGGGCTTACGTAAGCAGAAATGAAGCATGCCCAGTACACATGTGCACATGGTGACCTGACGCTAGGTCTGTAGCATTCCATTTCCACATGTGGAATCCGAGAAAATCCGGCCAGATTAACCGAAATGAGAGAATGGCAGGTTATCATGCAAGGATCATGCAGGTTATCATTGAAGAAACGCTAATTGTAGTGTCTTGCACATTTTCTGATCAATATCTGAAAATAACATCTTGGTCTTTCATTGGATCAAAAAAAAGATGAAGGGAAGTTATTAGTTTGTTTTTGTAATTGACGCATGTGTTTAATTTACAGTACTCTGCAGTTTAACTAAGGGGGGGTACTTGACTGAGCTGTGATTCTAATGTGGGCCAATAATTGGCTGAACGCGATTAAAGAGTTGATGCCTGTAACTCTTGCATTTAAAAACAAGCATTCATACACTTACATGGTGTACTCAAACTAGGAATCTAGGAATTGAATGGAATGTGACCACAAGACTCCAATCTAATGATCAGACACTCATTTCATGCGATATGGCTCGATATATCTTATAGGAGACGATGACAGAATCTCATGCATAACATTTTTTTACGTTTCACATCTCTACAAATACAGCATACACTGGTCACTTTAAATTAATATATTTTTAATATTCACATGAACTGTAGCCGTGATGCAGCAACAGAAGGTTTTTTTTGTTTTTTTTTTGAGGTTCTTGAATTTTAATATGTAGCTAGCCATCATTTTCAGATCGTCAAGGGACTTTGTAAATATTTTCTTTCCACGGCTGACATGTGAAATGTATATGTTCACGTCTTCAAAGGCGAAGTTCCGTAGTCCTATATTACATACATCACATGCTTATTCCTTTGGCCTTCTGACAGTGTTTTGTCTTCACTTTCGTGTGACGAGAAAGCCAAGAAAAGTGCAAAAGTAGAATTCGAGACATATCATTGTATGTGACCTAAAGTTTGGTGTGTAGTGTGGCAGTAACTTGTTGCCTTTCTAATGACAGTAATGACTGTAAACCAGCCCACTCCCTCACACACACACACAAGGAGTGCGTCTTAATATGCGACCTTGCCTCCTCCACTTGCCTCCTCCACTTGCTTCTCGTCATGATGACATCACTGACAACAGCATTATATTTCAATATCTTGCAAAAGCTCAATTGTAGAGTCTTTTTCTCATTTGCAATTGGGATGATGAATGAAAAACAGTCCCTCAAAAGTTGTTGTGGCTAGGCTGACAGCTGGGAAACTTTATCGTTTTCTCCACGGAGGAGGGGCCAGGAGGCGGGACGAGGAGACAAGCGCAAGTGGAGGAGGCAAGGTCGCATATTAAGACGCACTCAAGCACTCCCCCCTCCATTCTAACATGCCCAGGGGGGATTCCAAGAACGTGGTGCCGTAGCAAACCAGCTTAGTTTAACCTGGGGACTGTGGTAAATCCCCTAATAGAAGAGCCTCGATTTCTCATTTTATTAACTGAATTAATTAAACCTGCAGGTGATCTATTAGTCGGTTTACCGCTTGTTGTCGCATAACTTCTTCTCACTTGTTGTCAGGAAGCATTTTTCAGGAAGCATTATAGTTGCTTTGACTACCCTTTGTTTGATTCAATGCAATTTCCCCATTGGCAACTACCCAAGTTGCTAAATGGCTGGCAACAACGCTTTTGAGAAACACAACCCAGGTTTATTGACTTAACCATGTCCTTGGAATGCCCCCCAGATGTAGTGGAGTGGACAGAGGTTCACTAACAAGGAAAAACACTGATGTGCCTTTGATGACCTTCTGAGCACCTGGCTCGTCTGTGCTGGTCCCACGCGGTCAAGAAAGGGGATCAGGTTCCTCCCCCACAACAACGACGACAAAAACAGCTTCTCACTCTCGACCATTTGGATGCTTTTTTGGTTTTCTGTTTTTTTCTTGGTTGTTATTTTTTATTACATTTTGCACCAGGGTCTTGTCATACATCTGTCAGTATGGCCTGAGTCCTGTGGTGCATTGATCATGAAAGCTCTGCATGTTTGCCACCAAGCTCTCATCAATAAACTGCTGGCAGCTAGTAGCTCTTCAGTCTTTTTCCGTCCTTGTGTTCTACCCTCACAGCAACAACAACAAAAGCCTATGCCACACACAGCCTAAGCCACACACAGCCTATACAAACATCTTTCAAAACATTGATTTGTAAGGTGTGGTATGTAAAGTTTTTTTTTTTTTAAAGTGGGGAAGTATGTAGGCCTAAACGCATGTAACTTCTATGTTTGGGAGCCAGTGTTACTAAGTAATATACGTTCATGCATGTAGATATAGTAAAGAAAACAACGGTAAAATCAAGTGATACAAAAAATAACTCCCAACCTGCCGGTGTCCTGTCAATGTATTGCCCATATGGGAGATTAGCCACATAATGGTACTTAATGGTACATAAGGGGTTAGAGCAGTATTCTTCAACACTAGGGTCAGGACCGCATGTGGGGTCACCTGAAATATGACAAAAAGATTTCTGGTAAATATTACTAATTATAACATAACTAATAAATAAATATACAGACTGAAACGCCAGATAGAATCTAAGACTTAAATAAATATCTATAGGTTCAATGGCATATAGGTTGGGTTATAGGCGTTAAAAGGAACACGTATGGCCGTCCCCAGAAATTTGGATTGTGAAAATGGGCTCCTGGGCCAAAAAAGGTGGGGAAAAATGGGTTAGAGTTTTGGTTTGGGCCATGTTGAACTTATATTGGTAGTTATTTTCAACATAACACCTTCTAGGGTTTGTGTCAACCTCTTGGATTGACTCATTCAGACGTGCGCTGGTAAATTGGCATACAGGGCATTTCCCAGTGAGCTGATGGTCCCCAGAGGCCAATGTTGTTGTTTTTAATATATTTTTATTCTTGAATTGTATTTCCACACATAATGCCCAGGCCTTTATTTGGTCTCAGCCCAGCCAGATTCTTCCAGCAACAGAAGGGTGAATTTATGTTTTGTGTGTACAGTGTGACTACATAAAATTATATGTTGACACATGGAACTGAAAAAGAAACCTACTGTATAAACCAGGGGTGGGAAACTTTTTCATTCGAGGGGTCACTTTAAAAAAAAATGTCCTCCAAGGGCCGTACCATGAACACAAACCAAGATTTCCCCCTGCAATTTAGGCCTATATTGAAGGTGGCCACTGTAGGTCTCCTGAAAATATAACTGTAATTTTTCACATTTCTTTACAAAACATAATATTCCATAATATTTCATGTGAAACGGCATAAAACTGTCGGGGGCAGAGAAGACCACCTCAAGGGTCACAAACGGCCCTCGAGATATAGGTCCCCCACCCCTGCTATGAACAATCCAAAGAACTAGAGGTAGAAAATGAGATACATTTCCAATCTTTCTTTGCTCTGTTCTGACAATATAGCCTACCCATTGAGGTGAGCCAAGCCTATGAAAAACTCCTGGATCAGAACCCAGAATTAGCATTTGGTTTAGGCCTATAGGTTATATGCTGACAGGCATTATATGTTGTAAACATTGTAGGTTATCAGACACAAACATTATAGGTTATAGTATGTTAATAGGCTACTGGGAGCTCATTTTCGCAAAGCAAGCAGGCCATTTCGACAGAACACCTAGGGTTTGTGTCAGCCTCTCAGATTGGTTCATCATCACAGATTGTTTCAGCAGCAGGAGGGTGAATTAATGAGCGCAAACCAGCTGGCTGATGGCGTATAGCTGAGCTGAGCAGCACTGTGCCCATGCTGAAGCACCTTCGCCAACAGCCTCCAGTCTTACACCTCTGGGTGGCAATTTAGAGCTCTCGGTGCATATTACGAACATCAAGAAGAAGACAAAAGGCTTTTTACAGTCCATGAGGATCTGAAATCTGTCATTTAAAAATGAGAGTGTTTGCCATTACACCCTGTTCATTTTTTGGGGGTCTTTTGTTTGTCGTTCTACAAAATTGTCAGTGCATAATGCTCGGAGGAGGCGTGGATATTACAATACATCGGATCCTGTTTGTCCTAGTAAATTCTCAGACACATTTGCTTTGCTTAAATTTCTATATTCATGTTTCCTACTCAGATAAATGTATGGCCAGCATTGTGCCCTCGCAGGTTTCATGCCTCTGCCATTCCATTTAAAGTTAATAGTTACAATATCTTAAATGAACATGTTAATATTAAAGGTGGGCATTGGTCCATAACACAATGAATTGTGGCATAGGCTGCAGTCATCCCAGTAACCCTCTTGTCTACCCATAGGCTATCTCTCCATGCTATACCCACTTGTACAGTAGACTCCTTACATAGATAGGCCTAGATGGAACTGGACCGCTTTACCTAAAATGTGTAGGTATTCGGTGGACACAGTTCACCTAAGACTAGAGGATTTGTTGGACTAAAAGGAATTAGGGAACGAGTACACTACTAACAATATTCTCTAGAAGATACAATAAAGGATCAAAGTACAAGAGAGTCCTTGTGCACAGCCCCTCAATGCAGGTGCAGGTGTGAGGCAGGAGG